>NW_026111663.1:17500-235000 GCF_024679095.1 Eriocheir sinensis
AGGAGCCGCGGCAGTCCGTGAGAGTAAAACGAACTGCGTGTACTGTAGGCGCTGGCACGTGCCAGGGGCCTCTGTGGCTCGGGGAGTGGACCAGTGTTCAAAAAGGCACTGTAACACAACACTGTACGCTTAGTGGGTAACACTGTGACACTAACTGTTGCTGGGGACGTGCTGCACTGAACTGTTGCTGGACACACTGCACTATACACAAGGATCCACAAGTGTAGGATAATCCCAGACGGCGGTGGTAGATCCAGGAGGCGGTGGTTAATCCAGGGGGCAGCTAGTAATCCCAGTGGGGTGTCACACTGAGTCTGCGGTGTGTGGTGGCGTATACACTTTGTCTGTATGGCGTGTACACTGAGTGTGTGGCACTGTGTGTCTCAGTAATATGTCGCACTGTGTTTGAGTGTTCACTGAGTCTGTGTAGTGTGTCACACGATGTGCGTGTCTCAGTCGCCGGACCAGCAGAAGGGAGGAGGAGGGGTGGGGTGGGTGGGTGAGCGCTGGAGAAGCACCATGGGGCACAAAAGATGCCTGAAGGGCGCTGAAGATGCCTGGAGGAGGCGCACAGAGGGAGCCTAGAAGAGGCGCACAGAGGGAGCCTAGAAGAGGCGCACAGAGGGAGCCTAGAAGAGGCGCACAGAGGGTGCCTGGAAGAGGCGCACATAGGGTGCCTGGGGGAGGCACAGAGGGTGCCTGTGGGAGACGCAGAAGGCGTCTGGGGGAGGCACACTGGCACAGAGGGTGCCTGGGGAAGGCGCTTTAGGCGCCTGGGGGAGGGCGGGGGAAAACCCTGAAGGTGGCAACTACGCCTATGGCGTAATGTTTCTCCCGACCTGAGTGCTCAGCCCCACGAACCCCGAATGGAGGTGAGGATTTTTGCCCCAGGAGAGGGCGGACGAATGGACAAGTTACCCTGCCCAGGTCCTCCACTCTAGGAGAGAGTGCCCTTAAAACGGCACCGGCTATAAGCCACCTTGAACCATAGCAACACTCCGGGGTCACCAATTGTTGGTGGTAGCGAGTGTTCTAAGTGCTAATCGGTTCACGGATAGAGAAAGTCATATCCGCCAGGGTTACTTTATTAGACAAAACTTACACAGCTCATCACGACAAGGACAACACATAGGATAGGTGTTTGTTTGTGTATGCGTTTGTGTGAATGTTGTTTGTGTAGGTTAACATTTAAGTGTTGGTGTATGTGGAACAATGTAACGGGGGACAACAAGAGAACGTGGACGGACAGTCAAAGGTAAACGAATACAAGGAAAGTTAACGATGAAGACGCGACAAGACAGGCTGACAGACACAGTGACGATGGACATTACATGAAAACACTGAGAATCTTAGTCTCTCTTTGCAGCACCCCATTTTCTTGTCACTGAGGGGAAGGAACACGGAATTTGAGCGGTGACTGCTACAATCTCTAGCCTTCTTAACTGACTCTTGGTCATCCTCTCTTACCCGTTTCGGTGAAACTTTTGCTATTGCGCTGGACACATCAAAAGCTTTTGATAGGGTCTGGCACAAATCTTGCTTTCAAACTACCCTCCCACGGTTTCTATCCTTCTCTCTGTACCTTTATCTCCAGTTTTTCTGACTGTTCTATTTCTGCCGTGGTAGACGGTCACTGTTCTTCCCTAAATCTATTAACAGTGGTGTCCCACAGGGTTCTGTCCCATCTCCCACTCTTTTCTGTTGTTCATTGATGATCTTCTTTCCAAAACGAACTGTCCTATCCATTCCTACGCCGATGATTCCACTCTGCATTACTCAACTTCTTTTAATAGAAGACCCACCTACAGGAACTTAACGACTCAAGGCTGGAGGCTGCAGAACGCTTAGCCTCAGTCCTTACTATTATTTCCGATTGGGCAGAAGAACCTGGTGTCCTTCAACACCTCAAAACACAGTTTCTCCACCTATCCACTCGACACAATCTTCCAAACAACCATCCCTATTCTTTGACAACACCCAGCTACCACCTTCTCAACACTAAACATCCTCGGTCTGTCCTTAACTCAAATTCTCAACTGGAAACTTCATATCTCATCTCTTACTAAATCAGCTTCCTCGAGGCTGGGCGTTCTGTACCGTCTCCGCCAGTTCTTCTCCCCTGCACAGTTGCTGACCATATACAGGGGCCTTGTCCGCCCTCATATGGAGTATGCATCTCATGTGTGGGGCTCCACTCACAGCTCTTCTGGACAGAGTGGAGGCTAAGGCTCTTCGTCTCATCTGCTCTCCTCCTCATACTGATAGTCTTCCACCTCTTAAATTCCGCCGCAATGTTGCCTCTCTATCTTCTATCGATATTTCCACGCTGACTGCTCTTCTGAACTTGCTAACTGCATGCCTCCCCTCCTGCGGCCCCGCTGCACTCGACTTTCTACTCATGCTCATCCCTATACTGTCCAAACCCCTTATGCAAGAGTTAACCAGCATTTCACTCTTGTAAACTCTGGAACAATCTTTTCATTCATTTCCTCACGACTTGAACTCTTTCAAGAGGAGGTATCAGGACATCTCTCCTCCCGTATTTGATCTTGCTTTCGGCCACCTCTTTTGTTTCTTTTTAGGAGCAGCGAGTAGCGTTTTTTTTATTATTGTTTTCTTTTTGTGTGCCTTGAGCTGCCTCCTTTGTTGTAAATATATATATATATATATATATATATATATATATATATATATATATATATATATATATATATATATATATATATATATATATATATATATATATTACAGTAAAGGAAAAAGCACAAGTGGAAAAGAAAACAATAATGCAGGAGCCCACAAATCACTTCTTCTATAAAGAGACTTGATGAGTAGCCAAAAGAGAGGTCAATTTCGGGAGGATAGGTGTCCTGATACTCTAATCTAGGAAGAGTTCAAGTCGTAGGCAGGAGGAAATACGTATGAAGGAAGATTGTTCCCGAGTTTACCATGGTGAGTGATGAAAGAGTGAAGATTCTGGTTAACTCTTGCATAAGGGATTTGAATAGAATTGGAGGTGAAGCGGGACCCCGGGAGGGGGGAGGCATGCAGTTAGGAAGTTCAGAAGAGCAGTCAGTGTGAAAATATCGAAAGAAGATAGAAAGAGAGGCAACATGGCGGTGGAACTTAATTAAGAGGAAGACCGTCAGTGTGAGGAGAGGAGTTGATAAGACGAAGAGCCTTATACTCTACTTTGTCAAAGAGAGCTGTGTGTGTGGAACTTCCCCACACGTGAGATGCATGCTCCATACGAGGACGGACAAGGCCCCTGCATATGGATAGCAACTGCGCGGGGGAATAGAAATGGCGAAGACGATACAGAACGTCCAACCTCGAGGAAGGTGATTTAGTAAAAGAAGAAATATGCAGTTTCCAGTTCAGATTTTGAGTTAAGGATAGACAGAAGATTTTAAGTGTAGAAGAAGTTGACAACTGAGTGTTGTCGAAAAAAGAGGGGATAGGTGTTTGGAAGATTTTGTCGAGTTGATAGGTGGAGAAATTGAGTTTATGAAGCGTTGAAGGACACCAGGTTCCTGCTGTCCCAATTGGAAATGATTGCTAGGTCAAAGGTTAAACGTTCTGTAGCCTCCAGTCTGGAGTCTTTTAATTCCTGTTAGAAATGTTTTATGTTGAAAGAAGTTGAATAATGTATAGTTGTCGGCGTACGAATGGATTGGACAGTTTGATGTGGAAAGACCAGAAAGAGAGTGGGAGACAGGACAGAGCCCTGTGGAACACCAATGTTGATAGGTTTTGGGGAAGAACAGTGACCGTCTACCAAAGCAGAGATAGAACGGCCGGAAAGGAAACTGGAGATGAAGGTACAGAGAGAAGGAAAGAATCCGTAGGAGGGTAGTTTAAAAGGTATAGAGTTGTGCCAGACTCTATCGAAAACTTTCGATATGTCTAGTGCAGCTGAGAAAGTTCCACCGAAATGGCTAAGAGAGGATTACCAGCGTCAGTTAAGATGGCAGGAAGATCACCAGTAGAACCCTTGCGGAATCATACTGGTGATCAAATGGAAGGTCAGAAGAGGATAGGTGCTTATGAATCTTCCGGTCAAGGATTTATTCAAAAGCTTTAGCAGGACAGGAAAGTAAAGCCATAGTACGGTAGTTTAAGGTCTTGGAACTGTCACCCTTCTTAGGCACAGGCTGAATGGGGGCTTACTTTCAGCAGGAAGGAAAGGTAGATATTGACAGGCAGAGACGGAGGAGTTTGACCAGGTAGGGTGTCACCACGGAAGCACAGTTCTTAGGTGCAATAGGAGGCACTCCATCAAGGCCATAAGATTCTGAGAATTGAGGCCTGAGAGTGTGTGGAAAACTTCATTCATAAGAATCTTAATCAGAGGCATAGTAGAGTCAGAGGGACCATGAGTAGGAGGAATATGCCCATAATCGTCTCAAGTGGAGTTTTTAGAGAAAGTTTGAGCGAAGATAGAGATAGATGGTACGGCAGTGCTGCTGTCAGGATTAAGGAAAGGTGAGAAAGAAAGTAGTGAACTTGGAGGAGATATTTTTGGCTAGGTGCCATAAGTCTCTGGAAGAATTAGAAAAAGCAAGGTTGCGACATTTTCTATTTATGAAAGAGAGACAATCACCTCAGTGTTGCGCTGGGCACACACAGAGGGGTCTCTCTCCTGGAAGCAGTAATCATTCCAAGAGAAATCTGAAAGGTATATCCTCAAGTCGTCCCACCGAGCTGAAGCAAAATGCCAGAAGAACCGCCTCTTCGGTGGGTCCAGATGCTGTACAGGAGCGATAGGACAGAATACTGAAATAAGGTTGTGATCGTAGGACCCAAACGGAGAGAACAGCTTGACAGAGAAAGGTGAAGGATGAGAGATTATGAAGAGGTTTGGAATATTGGGCGTCTCTCCAAGACGGTCGGGAATAAGAGTAGAATGTTTAACCAACTGCTCAAGGTCACTGAGGAGAGCAAAGTTGTATGCTTGATTACTAGTCTGGTCAGTGAAGGAGCTAGGATGAAAGCCAGAGCTGGTGGTGAACATTGAAATTTCCTAGGATGGAGATTCCAGCGAAGGGAAACAATTTCTTTTTTCATCCCCTAATGTAAAAGTAAATTTCTATTTTTGGGGGGCAATAGCACACACCCAATCGTTAACAATACCATATCGCTTAAAAGCGGCTGCTAACATTGAAAGGAAAAATATAGCAAGATATATGTGTTCAGGTTAGTGTGAAGAGCGGCTTACCCTCTGGTGCATGTCAACCACAGGAGTCTGGGAGTCTGGGAGCAGCACCAGGGACGCGGGGAGGTGGTCGATGCCGCGGCCCAGGGAACACGGCTGCCCTATCACCAGCACGCCGGTGTTCAGGAACGGGTCTGGGGGTTAGGGAGAGAGAGAGAGAGAGAGAGAGAGAGAGAGAGAGAGAGAGAGAGAGAGAGAGAGAGAGAGAGAGAGAGAGAGAGAGAGAGAGAGAGAGAGAGAGAGAGAGTTATTCTTTAACGATTTTTGTTTTTATTTCTTTCGTGTGACATTGTTGATACCTACAGAAAATCACGTTTGTTTGCTTTTAGTGACACTCCTCTTTGTTCAGTACTTTTTATTTTCGTCATGTGTGTGTGTGTGTGTGTGTGTGTGTGTGCGTGTTTACCATCGGACAGGCGGGGGGCAGTGGAGCTCCTCAGCACCCCGTCCTTGTTCACATAGTAGGCCTTACGATACGTCGTGAGCTCGCGCCCATGCACCAATGAAAGGAGTTTGAGCTGTGGAAGGAAACATTTCTTTAGCTGCATTATGATAAAGAGAGCACAACGCTTTCATCCCTTTCTCTGGGAAATTCTGGAACATGATCTATTCTTATGTACATATTTCCTCCTTTCTGTGACTTCCTCTCACCAAACCTAAGAAACAAGACAGCTCGTGAATTACTAATTAAATTTGATAACATCGGCATTGCAGGCCCAGCTTGTTGCTGCCATTAATTATCATTATTCTTTTGTACTTATTTATTCCGGCAATGAGGAATAATATGCATTGAAGACGGTGACCGTGGCCTTCTCAAGCCGCTCTACTGGTGCTCTTCGTTCTTGCTCCCCTCTGTTGTGTCCAGGTTGTCTGCCTTCCCTTGTAGCGTCGAGTGCGTGACTCCTCTGTGAGGTGGGAAGGAGTCTGCATGGCCTCTTCGTGGAGGTCTGAGTGAAGGCGTCCTGGGGCGGCTGGGCATCGGAGTGCCTAGTATCCGTTATGATAATTATCTTATTTACTTTAGCTACTTCTGTAGCGTTTTTTTATTGTTTTTCCGTTTCCAACCATTTACTGATTAATTGTGACCAGTCGGTTTGGCCAGGTATGACCCTTTTTGATGTTTTTTTAACAAGTTGAGATATTTTCTTCACAGTTTCACTTGCTTTGACCAAATATTTCCCGATATCAGTGTTTATTTTTTTTTCTTATATTTTAATCATATAGTAACTTTTTATGATCCCTTTAGACTCAAACCACCTCTTGACAATTTTCAAAGTTTCTGACTTGTTTTGATCAATATCTGGCCCTTTTTTAAAATATCTTATTACTTTTTCTCAGTTTTAACATTTTAACCATTCCCTGACTCCATTTGATAATTTTCCGAAAGGTTTTAAATTATATACAATCTTGACTTGATTTTTTATACTTATTTTTTTACTTTTATCTCTTTTGATCGTTTCTAAGTTTTGGTCAGTTTCCTAGCCCGTTTTGGCCACCTTGTGGCCCGTTTCGAGCAGTTCAGATCGATCTTTGCGTTTTCTGAATTGTTTTTAATTTTTTTTTTTTTTTTTTTTAGATTCGCTCTAACGACTTTTCATCCTGATGACGAAATGCTGACCCTTATTTTACTTTTCTTGAACTGTTTTTCATTTTCCTATTCGTGTTGACTATTATATTACCCGTTCTGAACTTTTCTTTATTATTATTTATTTCCGTATCTCCTTCACCCCCAGTGATGATCTACCTGCAAGAGAGCGTCGGCCTGGTTTGCCTGCTCTAACAGGTGTCTGCTTTCCCGCCCCCAAGACTCTGTGTCATCGAAGCTCTGCGGCATTTGATCTTTTTTCAGCCCAAACAGCCTCAGAAGCCATGAGAAGTCTTTATCCTGAAACGAAATTATATTTTTATTGTAGATGGTGAGATACGTAAAGGGTAAGTAAAAAAATAGATGAAGAGATCCATTACACCGTCAGACTAAAATAGGGAGACTCAAGAAGATTCATATTGACTTTTAGTTTGATGTGATAAATAGGAAATGTCCTTTGACGTTGATAAATGCTATATTCTTCAAGTGGAAAATATAAATAGAAATATATTTATGGAATGTGATCAAAAGCGTATAGTATGTCACATTTTTGTCAAACTTAAAGTTATTTTAATAATACATTAAACCTTTATGATTTAGGCACCAAATAAAACAAACATAATGTTGGATTTATTAACATAAATCTATCATTCTTGAAGAAAAATGTAAAGCTAAGACGAAACACTAACTTAGTCAGACCTCACTTAGGGCATGAAGTGCAGTTTTGGTCTTTACCATACCAAGGGTGTTTCTGAATTAAGTGTTCAATGAAGGGTAACTAAGATGATCTGTTCCCCGCACAGTTTACCTAACAACAGAAAGCTGTTATGTCTAAATATGTTATGTCTTGAGAAACCCCTCCCCCAAAGGGCGTACAAGAAATGAATATCCTCCGACCATTAGTAGCTCACTATAATACAGTTGGCCAGATCGCTATTCTCTCCATCTTATAATATTGGCAAATGTAGAAATGCAGAGTCGCAGTAGCCGTTTGATATCGTTACACTTATGATTATGGACAGAAAAACTAATCTGGCGCAAAGGGTCCATGTAGTTGCCTATGTACTTTTTGAAAGGAAAGTCGTTTGCGCTGTTCCCTTCGTATGGCTCTAGTACTGGACCCGACCTCTCTCTCTCTCTCTGTTGAGATGACATGAGGCGATAAACATTATTCTGGTCTTAACAATAGAAAATTTATATCAATCGTGAAGCGGTATGAAACAGTTTTCTAAATACTGGAGTCTTTAAGTAGTGCAAAAACTCTTTGTAAAAGCATTGCGGACTGAGGTATTCAGTAACGAGAGCAGGCTTTTGCTTTGATTCAAATATATAAGGCTGATTATGTGTTAATAGGATTAGGTTAATAGGGAATATTATGTTTTCCTACTTAAATTCCGCGCTACAGTGGCTATCGCCCCTAACTACGAATCTTCGGGTCCGTGATCGAATTCCGGAATGGACAGTCGCCGTCCTGCCCACCTTGCTGCTCATTCTTCTTTTTCTGGATGATCGATGAATGGGTATCTGGGGAAACCTAGGAAAGATAAACTGTGCCAACCAGGATGTTTCATTGTTACAATGGAAGGTTTATGGGTTCTCTCTCACCATAAGTTCAAAGGACCAACGGGACGGAAATGGGCACCGCCGCCAAGCGCAGCTATAGCGTATGCTCCCAACTTTACTTCCTTACTTACTTATGTAGTTGATGGGGCGCATCGCCATTTCAGAAAAAAACCCTCAAAGGGTACATAGTAAGAACAAGGTGCGCAGATTTTAATTGGCTGTGTACTGCATAGTTTGAACAGATGGCATTGGTAGTTAATTTCCATGTTCTTTGTCGCCTTTCTTCGGATTGAAGTGATTTGAGCGCATTGGTGACAGGAAGGTGAGAGGGGCTGTGTGTGTTTGCTTGTGGTGGGCGTTTGTAAAGGTAAAAAAGAAATAAATCAAAGTGTGTATTGAATATGAAACAGTGAATAAAAATGTACATGCCCTAAAGGAAATATATATTCTAAAATATTAATGTTTTTTTTTAATTGTTTACCAGCGAATGAGGATGAATTTTCTGATACTTCTAAATGGGAGTAAAAAATGGAGTGTTTTGTGTGTGGAAGTGAGAGGAGGAAATAGACATGTTGAGAGAGAGAGAGAGAGAGAGAGAGAGAGAGAGAGAGAGAGAGAGAGAGAGAGAGAGAGAGAGAGAGAGAGAGAGAGAGAGAGAGAGAGAGAGAATTGTCTTACATCACCTAGCCAAGAGTATTGAGTGGATGGCGTTTCCAAATTTTCACGTCAACAACAACAACAACAACAATAATCTACACGCACCAGCGCAACTAAATTCCCTCGCTTGCGCCATTAATTGAAATATAGTTTAATACCCGCTTTTTTTTTTTCTTACCTCCCTCACTGGACAAAAAAAAGCTCACAAAAAAAACTCCCAAAATAGATGACGTTGCTTTATGAAATGTATAATGACCGACGGGCTGTTTTGTTGGCTGTCATTAGCGTCCATTACATATTAGTGAAGTAATTATATAGGTGTGTGTGTGTGTGTGTGTGTGTGTGTGTGTGTGTGTGTGTGTGTGTGTGTGTGTGTGTGTGTGTGTGTGTGTGTGTGTCTGTAGTGGGGTTTATGAGAGCAATGTTTATGGGTTTATCTTATTTATTTTCTGATATGAGGGTTTTATTTCTGGGTTTACTAGTTTTCTTTTACTGTGTGTGGCGTAGTTAGGTAGTTAATTAGAGAGATAGATAGATAGATAGTGTGATAGATTAATAGTTACGTAGTTAATAAGATAGATTTTTAGTTAGTCTATTTAAGGATTTATTTTTTTTTATTCTACAGCAAAAGAAGCAGCTCTACGGCAATAACAAATAAAAACAAAAAAGCTCAATAAAAACTGGTCCTATAAAAAGATCCTGACGTCTCTCACTCCTCATTGTCACACGGTCGAGGTTAATAATATATATGTTTTTTGTTTCATGCATTCTACTTTTTTTCTCCATTTCTTCGTCCGTGTTTTTTGTTTGTCTATTTGTGTGTGTTGGGGGGCGGGGTGTTAGAGAGAGAGAGAGAGAGAGAGAGAGAGAGAGAGAGAGAGAGAGAGAGAGAGAGAGAGAGAGAGAGAGAGAAGGGATTAAATAAGGTGTGACCATATCGTGTGTGTGTGTGTGTGTGTGTATGTGTGTGTGAGCCTTTCAATCATAATAAATCGTACGGCCTCCAGGTTTGATTGTTTTCCTCTCTCTCTCTCTCTCTCTCTCTCTCTCTCTCTCTCTCTCTCTCTCTCTCTCTCTCTCTCTCTCTCTTTTTTTATTGAAACTGACGAATCTATTGTACACAACATATTTGTATTTTGCCGACGACACTTAATGCGATCGTTCGAGTAGCATATGTTTCACTGTGCACTTTTCAGGGCTTAAAATGTCACTTTTTCTTGTGCATTATTTCAAAAGCCCTTTACACTTGTTCACTGTGTATTTAGCATCACTAGTGGTGTGGGGCATGTTCTTCGCCACCTGTGAGCAGCCACTTTTACCTGCTGGGTGGACATATCCCTCACTGTTGGCCCTGCTGCAGTGAATGTGTTCCACAGGCGGGACACCCTGGATGTGAAGGTCCACTGGTGCTGGCTGGCGCGTGACCTCGGCACCCCGACCTGCTCGTGACTGGAGAGTACCGTTCTCTTATCTCTCACAGCCTCTCGCGGGGAGAGCCTCTGTCTCGCCAGGTGTGGTACTCCTTGTACCTGGGCCTTGTGGAACACCACCAGCGCAGCGACGTCCCGGCGGTGCTCCAGAGTGTCTAGATGTATAATATCCTGAGGGGGCGCCTGGGGGTTGTTCTCCTGTAACAGTCGTTGCACCCGTCGCTCCACCTTGTCCAGTCTCTGCATGTGTGTTGCAGCGCTGGACATCCAGGTCAGAGCCCCGTACTCCAGGTGTGTTGCAGCGCTGGACATCCAGGTCAGAGCCCCGTACTCCAGGTAGGATCTTACCTGGGCCTTGTAGAGGAGCATAATTCCTCGCTTGTCGAGGAAATTAGCCACTCTACGAAGAGCAGAGACACGTAGGGAGGCTTGGTGGGCGACGTGTTTCAGGTGGCGGTCGAAGCGCAGCTCTCGGTCCAAGTCCACTCCGAGGATCCTGACGTAATCCTGGAGCGGGAGGGTGACGGAGCCAAACATCACCCTTCCTTCGACAGCTTGTGTGGCTGCCGGGGACCGAGAGATCACCATCGCCTAAGTCTTCTCAGGAGCAAAGTTCACCTGCCAGAGCTCCCCCCACTCCCGTATCAAGCGTAGTTGCTGGTTGACCTCGGCAACCGCTTGGTGGCTTTCTTGGTGAGGGTAGGAGAGGGAGAGCGTGCAGTCGTCAGCGTATCCAGAGACTGCTGGCAGACTCCTGAGAAGGTCGTCGATGTACAGATTCCAGAGGACAGGTCCCAGCACAGATCCCTGAGGGACTGAAGCACCCACTGGGAGGTCCTTGGACTGCTGGCCGCCGACGACGACGTGGAGGCTTCTTCCTTGAAGGTAGTCGCTCATCAGCATCAGCAGGTGTCCTTGGATGCCTTTGGCACGAAGCTTCTCCAGCAAGCCCGCGTGCCACATCCGGTCTAAAGCACCCGCGATGTCGAGAGCGACGACAATGGTATCCAGGCCGGTGTCTAGTGAGTCCTGCCAATCCCTGGAGAGGAGCAGCAGGAGGTCTGAAGTGGAGCGGCCAGATCTGAACCCAAACTGCTGGTCAGTGATGAGGGCATTGTTCTCGAGGTGGCGGGTGATGGCCTCCACCACTATTCTCTCGAAGATTTTTCTAACTACAGACAGGAGGGAGATAGGCCTGTAGTTGGCAGGGTCAGATCTGGCCCGCTTTTTGTGAGCCGGCACCACGCGAGCCTCCTTCCATACAGAGGGCCAGGTGTTCTCCCGGACACAGACCCCGAACACCTCCGAGAGGGGTCCTGCCAGCTCACTGGAGCAGTGACGCAGCACATGTGGGCTAACGTTGTCAGGGCCAGTGGCCTTCCTGACGTCCACCGCTCTTAGGAGGCGCTCCACTTGCTCATGGTGTACCGCAACCTCTGTCAGGGTCTGGCTGCTTTCCTGTGGCAGTTGTGGTGGAGGTCTGGTGGGGTCGGCGACGGACATCTTGGCAGAGAAAAGGTCAGCCAGGAGCTCTGCCTTCTCCCTGCTGCTGGTGGCTGTGGTGCCGTCCTGCTTGGTGAGGGGAGGGATTGTTTCTTGGTGGCTGCTGCCTTGCTTTTCCTTAATAAGGGTCCACCAGGTCTTGCTGCCCACCCCTGGCCCGCACAGCTTGGCGCGGAGGTCTCTTTCCCACCTCCGTTTCGCCCATTTACTGGTGGCCACCATATTTTTGCACGCCGCTCGATGCAGGGCTTTGTTGCGGCGCGTTGGGCTCCTTTTGTAGCGGAGCCACGCAGAATATTTTCTTTCTGCAGCAAGGCGGCAGCGGTAACCAAACCAGGGCTGATCGGTGGGCTTGGAGGTGTACTGGCGGTGTGGGATGTGCTCTCGTTGGAGAGCTTTGAGCCGTTCAGTAAAGGCCTTCGCCATGGGCTCTGCTCGCCCAGACAGAAGGGTGTGCCAGTCTGTCTGCTGCAGGTCTCTTTTAAGGGAGGGCCAGTCAGCTCTGTCCCACAGCCAGATAGTGTGGGAAGTGGCCTCATCCCGCGCCACGCCCACGTCTGCTCGGGTCAGGATGGCATGGTGGTCTCTCTCTCTCTCTCTCTCTCTCTCTCTCTCTCTCTCTCTCTCTCTCTCTCTTTTTCTCTCTCTCTCTCTCTCTCTCTCTCTCTCTCTCTCTCTCTCTCTCTCTCTCTCTCTCTCTCTCTCTCTCTCTCTCTCTCTCTCTCTCTCTCTCTCTCTCTCTCTCTCTCTCTCTCTCTCTCTCTCTCTCTCTCTCTCTCTCGCCTTCCTCTTTTTTTCTCTTTCAGTTCGGCTTCGCATTGTTCGACTCTGTAGTTCTCTGTGTCTCTGTTTTTCTATGTTTTTTTTTTTTTTTTTACCCCTCTGTTTCTTTTTCGAGGACGGTCTATGTCAGTATTTCTTTCAATTTTTTTTCTTTTCTCTTTTTTTACTCTCGGTTCTGCTCTCTTTTATACTTCCTCTAACCTACATTTCAGTCTGAATGTCTCTGAATGCTGCCCCTGTGTACTCTATTGCTATATCTATGTTCTCTATGTTCGTCTATTACTCTATCACTTGGTCTATTTCTTACTTTCTCTATCCTGTGTTTCAGTCTAAAGGTCTCTGAATGCTGCCCTTGTGTACTCTATTGTTATATCTATGTTCTCTATGTTCATCTATTACTCTATCACTTGGTTTGTTTCTTACTTTCCCTATCCTGTGTTTCAGTCTTAGGTCCACAGATTAATACAGTATATAACTCTGTGCTTAGGTCTCTGGATGCTGCGTCTGTATCACAGAGTTATATACTAGAGGGTTCAACTCCAATCTCTCGCCACGGTGAGAGGTGAAGCCACTGCTCCTGCCATAGGGTGACGGATTGGCGACCTTTCCATGATTCCATATGTTTACACTTAACCACTATTAGCGAGCCACCATTATGATATTTTGGAAAACTGAGCCGATCATCACATGTACCAATGTAACAATAATCAGGGGGTAAAAAATGGCCAAGAAAATAGCAAGTCTATCTGACAGAGGATCGCCGAGGCGCTGGTAACTTGATAATAGTAGTAGCAGACATAACTATGTGATATTAAATTTCTCTCTCTCTCGCCATCCGTCACCCTAAGATGGCCGCCAGTTGCTTCAAAATCTAGGCTCTGGGAACCCTCTATGTATATAACTCGGTTGTCTGTATACTCTATTGCTATATCTATGCTCTCTATGCTCATCTATTACTCTATCATTTGGTCTGTTTCTTACTTTCCCTATCCTGTGTTTCAGTCTAAGGCTGTCTGGATGCTGCCCTTGTGTACTCTATTGATATATCTATGTTCTCTATCGTCATCTATTGCTCTATTACGTGGTCTATTTCTTACTTTATCCTGTGTTTCAGTCTTAAGCTCTGGATGCTGCGTCTGTGTACTCTGTCACTCTATCGTCCTCTATTACTTGGTCTATTTCTTCCTTTATTTACTTCCCATATGATTTTTTTTACAGGAAGGTTGGCATCTCAACGACACAAAACAAAACAAAACAAAAATCCAGGGTAGGCGCCGCTTCCGTAACAAAAAAACAATAACAAACAAAGATTAAGAGGTTAGAATATAGGTCAATTTCTACTACTTGTTCTCTTGCTCACGTTGTTCATTTTTTTCTGCATTTTTTTCACCCTCCACCAAAGACCTGATTGTCATTCTCTCACTAAATAATATGTCTCTGCTGTTAGTTTCTCTCCTGATTCTGCTAATATAACCATGTAACACTCTTTGACTTGTTTCATTTTTCTGCCTGTATCTATCTATCTAAGGATTTTTTTGTGTGATAACTGTCTACCTATCTTATTTCCTATCTTCTTCATCGTTTTTTTCTTTTCTGCATCTTCCTTCTACTTTATCTTCATTTTTTTCCTCTTTCTTCATCGTCCCCTTCTTCTCTCCATCTTCTTCCCACTTATCTTCATCTTCTCTCTTTATCTTCTCCTCCTCTCCATTTCCCTCCTACTTATCTTCATCTCTTTGTCTGCTTCTTCTTCATACCTGTCTATGTATTCACCTGTCCATCTCCATTCGTCTATCCATATCCATCCATCTATGTCCAATTATCTCCATCTATGTATCTATATATGTCTATCTATTGACTTACTACATACCTCCTTTTTTTTAACAACAAAGGGGACAGCTCAAGGGCACAAAAAAAGGAAACAATAATAAATAAAAAAAACACTACTTGATGCTCCTAAAAAGAATCCAAAGAGGTGGCCGAAAGAGAGGTCAACTAACTAACTACAAACTTACCTACCTACTTACCTATCAGTATGCGTACACAGCTTCTACATACCAATCAGCTTCCCTTCCTCTCTGCCTCTATCTATTTCTTATCATTATCTAAAAGTATTGCATGAGATCATTGAGGTGAACCGCTCCCTTCTCTCTTATGCTTGTTATACACCTTCAACTCCTCCTCCTCCTCCTCCTCTTCTCCCTCTCCTTCTCATCATCTTCCCCGGCCATCACTAGTGAACTCAAGTCTCTCTTCATGCCGCAAGGGGAGGGTCTCGTATCCCCTACTTCTTGTTATTATGGCTATTGATCAAGTGTGTGTGTGGGTGCCTGCTTGCTTGCCTGCCAGCCCTCTCTTCCTCCTCCTTCTCTGCTTCCTACTTATCTTCATCTTCCTCAACCTTCCACTTGTTTTCATCCTCCTCCTCCATCTCTTTCTCCTCCTTCTACTTCTCATCTTTATCTTTCTCCTCCCCGTCTTCCTCCTCATCCTCCTTCTATTATAACTCATCTTTTTCTTCCTCCTCCTTTCCTTAGTCCTCCTCCTCCTACCTGTTATTTTCATCTTCCTCCTCCTCTTCGTTTTTCTCCTCATTCTTCATCTTGTTATTTAGTTCTGGTTCTACTTTTTTGTGTGTGTGATTTGCTTGGCCTTTCTTCTTCCTCCTCCTCGTCCTCCTCCTCATCTTAGTCCTCCTCCTTCATCTTGTTCTTCTTATTTTTTATGGTCTTTTTTTTTTCCTTATCCGGTTGGTGAGGGTTTTGTATATTGGGTCCGTTTTGTGTTAATTTTTATTTCCTTTATTTTTTTTCCATTTTCTAACTTTCTTTCCTCTTGTTTCTCCCTCTCCCTTATTTTTGTTTTCCTTTTTCTTCTTCCTATTACTTTTTTTTTTACAACAAAGGAGACAGCTCAAGGGCACAAAAAAGGAAACAATAATAAAAAAAGCCCGCTATTCGCTGCTCCTTAAAAAAGAATCAAAAGAGGTGGCCGAAAGAGAGGTCAATTTCGGGACCCAGTGCCATTTATTTATAACTTTCCCCGCGTTTTATAATTACCCTTCTCGTTTATGTTTGCTCTTCGTTTGGTGTTTATCGTTTTAGTATTTGTATGACTACACTTGGCAATGTGTATCTAGTGTATTCTCCAGTTACGTGGAGATGAATCGCTTTTATTGGCATTGGTAAGGCATTAAGGGCAACATGTCTCTTTTGTTAGGGAGGTTAAAAGTAAAGTTGAGGGGATATGGTGAAGTTGCGCGTGACCTTAGTGCTGATCTCAGTCACATTGCGAGAGAGAGAGAGAGAGAGAGAGAGAGAGAGAGAGAGAGAGAGAGAGAGAGTCACTAAATATAAATTACAACACAAATTACGTCTACAAATTCCCTTTCCAGTGTTTCGAGTGTGTGTGTGTGTGTGTGTGTGTGTGTGTGTGTGTGTGTGTGTGTGTGTGTGTGTTCGTTTGTTTGTGCACCTGGCTTTCCTTAATCATAGGTATTTATTGAGATTTATGTCCTCCTCCTCCTCCTCTTCCTCCTCCTCCTCCTCTGTTTCTGTTAGCCTCTTGTTCTTTTTTTTGTCTTCCTCTTCTCATCTTTATTTTATTTCTTTTCTTCTTGTTTTCTTCTATTTTGTCTGCTTATTCTTATTCTTATCTCCTCTGTCCTTCCTTTTCCTGATTATATCGTTTTATTGACTTTTCTTTCCTCCTCCTCCTCCTTCTCCTCCTCCTTCTTCTTTTTCTTCTTCTTGTTCTTGTCTTTCTTCTTGTTGTTCTTGTTCTTGCTCTCGTTTTTTTTCTTGTTCTACCTCTTCTTCTTCTTGTTCTTCTTCTTCTTCTTCTTACTCTTCTTCTTCTTCCTCTTCTTTTTCTTCTTCTTACTCTTCTTCTTCTTCTTTTTCTTCTTCTTACTCTTCTTCTTCTTCTTCTTCTTGTTTCTTCTTCTTCTTCTTCTTCTTCTTCTTCTTCTTCTTCTTCTTCTTTTTTCTGTTCTTCTTCTTCTTCTTCTTCTTCTTGTTCATCTTGTTCTCCTCTTTTCTCTTCTTCTTCTTCTTCTTCTTCTTCTTCTTCTTCTTCTTCATCTTCTTCCTCCCAGACTATTAAAATATAACACAAATCTACCTCATCAAACAAGGACCAAACTCTCATACTCGCGTTTTTCTTCATTAAACATCACGGCAAAGTTTTAAGGTCCCTGTGTGATCGTTTTTTTCTTCGTTTTATTTCTCGTTTTTATTTTTTCTCCTTCCTCGCGGCGACTAAAGTTAATAAGAGTTAAAAGGAGGAGACGCGGCTCTTTAAAACGTCCTAATGAATGGGTTTTGCGGTGCGTGTGAAAGTGTTTTGTTTTATACTTAGAAGCAGAAAAAAAAATAACAAAGAGATGAAAATGAGGAATAAGTAAATAAAGATAGGAAGAAAAGGAAAGTGTAAAATAAAGGAATAAAAAGGAATTAGAGAAAAATATAAAATAGAGAAATACAAGGAAATGAAGGAAAAAAATAAATAAAGAGATGAAAACGATAAATAAGTAAATACAGATAGGAAGGAAAGGAAAGTGTAAAGTAAAGGAATAAGAGGAATTAGAGAAAAGAGGAAAATAGAGAATTACAAGGAAATGAAGGGAAAAAAATACAGAAAGAGATGAAAACGAGGAATAAGTAAATAAAGATAGGAAGGAAAGGAAATTGTTAAATAAAGGAATAAAAAGGAATTAGAGAAAAAGATAAAATAGAGGAATACAAGGAAATTAAGGAATATTAAAAACGAGGAATAAATAAAAGGTAAAATAAGAGAAATAAAAGGAAATAAAGGAAAAGGATGAAATTAATGAAGGAAATAAAGGAAAGAAAAGGATAGAGAAATAAATACGAGGAGACAGAAAAAAATAGAATAAAAGAATAAAAACAAGGAATATATGAAAAATAAAAGAAAGGAAAGGAGAAAATAAAGGAAGAACAGGAGAGGATATCATAAAGGAATAAAAATAGACCAAAAAAATAGATTAGTAAAGATAATTAGCTTCAGGTTTTTTTCTTGCAAACACACACACACACACACACACACACACACACACACACACACACACACACACACACACACACACAGTTAAACAGATGCATACAGACAGACACACAGACAGAGAACTAGTTGAAAGAGACAGAAAAATAAAGACAGACAGAGAGACACAAACAAGAAACACACACACACACACACACACACACACACACACACACACACACACACACATACACTTATATTACATCAACATACCAAAACAGTATCCACGTTTTCTCTTCCTTTCCCTTCCTTTCCCAGCCTTACCCTGCTCTCCCTTTATTTATTTCCCCTTTCCTTCCCTTCAATTCTTTTCATTTCATTCCCCTTCAGCTTTACTTTCCTTCCCTTCCTTTCCTCACCTTACATCCCTTTCCTTTCCCTTCCCTTCCCTTCCTTCCTTCCCTTTCATCCCGTTCCTTTCCCGCCCATTCTCTTCCCTTCCCTTCCTTTCCTTCCCTTTCCTTTCCTTTCCCTTCCCTTCCCTTCCCCTTCCTTCCCTTACATCCCTTTCCTTTCCCTTCCCTTCCCCTTACGTCCCTTTCCTTTCCCTTCCCTTCCCCTCCCTTCCCTTACATCCATTTCCCTTCCCTTCCCTTCCCTTCCCTTCCCCTTCCTTCCCTCACATCCCTTTCCTTTTCCTTCCCTTCTCTTCCCCTTACGTCCCTTTCCTTTCACTTCCCTTCCCCTTCCTTCCCTTACATCCATTTCCCTTCCCTTCCCTTCCCTTCACCTACCTTCCCTTCCATCCTTTCCTTCCTTCCTTCCTTCCATCCCTTTCCTTTCTTTCCCTTCCCTACACTTTCCCTTCCCTTCCTTTTTCACACTTACTCTCCCCTCCCTTTCCCTTCCCCTCCCTTCCCTTTCCTTTCCTTCACTTTCTCTTCCTCCCTTCCTTCCTTTTCCCTTCACAACATCCACGTATTCTTTCCCTTCCCTTCCTTTTTCCTACCCTTCCCCTTTTCTCCCTTTCTCACACTACCTTCCTCCCTCACTTCGCCTCCTTCCCTTCCTCCTTTCCCTTAACACTGATGGACAAGAACGAGAAAGCCAAAGACACAAGGCAAAATATGACTAAAAGGTGTCTGAACGCCTTCCGTCACCTCGTCTCCTGTCTTTTCCCTCCTGTCTCGGGGAAGGAAGGAGGTGGGAGAGGAATAGAGGAGAAGAGTAATGAAAGAAAGTGAGGAGGAAGGAGAGAGAGAGAAAAGGGAAAGGAAAAGGGAATAAACTGACAGGGGAAAAGAAAGATGAAAGGAGGGAGAGTAAGAAGGATAAAGAAAGGAATAGAAGAATAGGGAGAGGGTTGAATGAATGTCAGGAGGAAGAAGGACAAGAGGAGGAGGAGGAGGGTCAAAGAGGAATAGAAGAAAGAAAGAGTAAAAAGGAATAGATGCGAAGAAAGGAGGAAGAAAATGGGGCATGGAAGAAGACAGGAAAGTAATGAAGAGAGGAGGAAGGAGGGAAAGGAAGAAAGACGAATGAGAAATATAAGGAAAATGGTGTGAATGAAAATGAGGAAAAGGAGGAAAAGAGGGAAAGGTAGGTCGTAGAAAGGAATCGAAGACAAGAGAAAAGGTTGAATGAAAAATAGGAAGAAGGAGAAAAGGAAGAAAAGGAAGGTGAGAGAGAGGAATAGAGAAAGAAAGGGTTTAGTGAATGTGGAAAAGGAGAGAAAGAAGGAAAAGAAGGAAAGGAAAATGGCGAAAGAAGAATAGAAGAGAGGAAAAATGAATGAAGGAGAGAAAGAAGGAAAGGAAAAGGGCGAAAGAGGAATAGAAGAGAGAAAAGATGAATGAAAGAGAGAAAGGAGGAAAAGAAGGAAAGGAAAAGGGCGAAAGAAGAATAGAAGAGAGGAAAAATGAATGAAGGAGAGAAAGGAGGAAAAGAAGGGAAGGAAAAGGGGGAAAGAGGAATAGAAGAGAGGAAAAATGAATGAAGGAGAGAAAGGAGGAAAAGAAGGAAAGGAAAAGGGCGAAAGAAGAATAGAAGAGAGGAAAAATGAATGAAGGAGAGAAAGGAGGAAAAGAAGGGAAGGAAAAGGGGGAAAGAGGAACAGAAGAGAGGAAAGATGAATGAAGGAGAGAAAGGAGGAAAAGAAGGAAAGGAAAAGGGTGAAAGAAGAATAGAAGAGAGGAAAAATGATTGAAGGAGAGAAAGGAGGAAAAGAAGGAAAGGAAAAGGACGAAAGAAGAATAGAAGAGAGGAAAAATGATTGAAGGAGAGAAAGGAGGAAAAGAAGGAAAGGAAAAGGACGAAAGAAGAATAGAAGAGAGGAAAGATGAGTGAAGGAGAGTCACATGGTCAAACTGATTCTAGGAAGGTCTCTCTATGCATTCCTTCGCTTTCTTTCTCTTCTTTCTTTTCACTCTTTCTTTGGGACATCTTTTATCATTTTCTACTTCTATCTTTTTCTTTCCCATTATTCTCAAAAGCAAATAAGGAGTCACATGGTCACACTGATTCTTGGAAGGTCTCTCTATGCTTTACTTCGCTTTCTTCTTTTCTTTCTCTGCACTCTTTCTTTAGGGCATCTTATCATTTTCTACTTCTATCTTTTCTTTCCCAATATTCTCAGGCAAAAAAAAAAAGGAGAGTAACATGGTCAGACTGATTCTGGAAGGCCTTTCGAATCTTTCTTTTACTTTCTTTCCGTTCCTTCTCTTCACTCTTTCTTTGGGGTAACCTTAATTATTGTCCTTTATCCCATCCCTCGTTTCTGTTTCTCTCAAACGCAAAAAAACTGACCAAGCATAATTGATTTTTGGAAGGCCTCTCAGTGCTTTCCTTCATTTTCTTTCTTCTCATTCTTTTCTCTCTTATATTCTGGGCAACCTTTTATCATTTATCTGTTCCCTTCTTCTTATCTTTTCGTGTTCTTCTTTTCATGTTATCTTTTCGTGTTATCCGTGTTATTCTCTTTTCGTGTTATTCTCGTGTTATTCTCAATTTTCAGAGGCCAAAACGAGGAGTTATTGAGCCAGACAGATTCTTAAGAGACGTTTGTTTTTTTCTCCTTTGTCGTCTATTCGTTCTTTTCCCTCTTCTTTTTGGGTAACTTTCATTATTTTGATGTTTCCATCTTCCCTTTCAGTGCTATTTTCAGAGGCAAAAAAGAGGAGTCATTGAGCCAGACTGATTCTTAAGAGACGTTTGTTTTTTTCTCCTCCATCGTATATATTCTTTGTTTTTCTCTCATTGCTCTCCTTCACTTTATTTCTCTTCATTCTTTTCCCTTATATATATGGGGCAACCTTTCATCATTTATCTGTTCCCATCTTCTTATCTTTTCCTGTTATCCTCATAAGCCTCGGACGATAAAGCTTCGGTCACACATTCACGTATCAAGCCCACGTATGCTCACGTATGTGATTTTTGGCCCATACGTGGCCATACGCGGGGTTTGTTGCCGCGATCAACTGGATGCGTGTCAGGGGCCGATGTGCGTAAAGCTTGCACGGTCAACATAGGGACGCCATAACGTAAGTACAAGGTAATGCGTATTAAGCCTACGCACTGCGCAAGCATGACGTGACGCTTACCCGAATTGCCACCACAAGAGGCCACCCCCCCACAAGTAGTGCGTGGCAGAGCACGTAACAGCCACGTACGTATACCTTATGTGTAACGTGGTGCGTTACGACCCTGCGTCATCCTCACGTTATCCCCACGTAGTACGTCGGTGGGTAAACGTGAGAGGTACGTACATAAGGGCCGTGCTGCACACCTGTTATTGCAGTTCCCGTCAACATCCACCTGCAGCAACATTGGAGAACATTGAAGACATCCTTGCCCTTATAACACCAGCAAACAGCCATAACACAGAATTAATGAAGGCCGTCCTGGAGTATGTGCACGCCATGGTACTGGTGTTAGTTGTGAAGGTCCACCTTGCAAGTGAAAAAACAGAAAAAAGAGGAGGCCGAGGAGGGTTTGGGCTTGGCCGTACCTGCAAAGAAGAGTGGAGCTAGGCCACTACGACAACCTGATGGAGGAGTTGGCAACCGAAAGTCCAGAACTGTACAGGAATTTTATCCGGATTGACAAGGACCTCTTCAGTGAAATAGCTGAACTTGTCACACCCTACATTCAGAAGCAACGCACATTCTGGAGAGAATCCCTTGAGCCAGGCCTGCGTGTGGCTATCACCCAACGTTTCCTCGCCACGGGTGACTCATACAAGAGTCTGCAATACTCATTCCGAGCAAACCACAACACCATTAGTTACATTGTACCAGAGACCTGCTCGGCCACTGTTGCTTCTACGGAGATGAGGAACTGCAGGTTCCACAAACACCAGAGGCTTGGAAGCAGGTTGCCCGCGGGTTGTTGGAGGTTTGGGTGACCCTGAAGCTAAAGAAGCCCCCTTCCGTGATCTTTTGGTGGTGTCCTTAGGCATAGTTGAAAGCAGTGGCGACAAGGTCTACTGACGAGGGCGCTGGCGGGGGTGAGAGGAGGTGGTGGTAGCTTCCAGGTATATGCTGTTGCTAGTCCGAGAGAGGAACTGAAGCCGCAAGCCCGCCGCACGGCGTATACACACCATGCACAACGTTGCAACGTCGTCGTGGGTACCCGAGGAGCGGCGCTGGTGCCACGGATGCTCCTGCACCGCGTGAGGACCCACGCGGTGCGTGGCGGGAACAGGGGAGCAGCGTGGGACCACGTGTAAGCGCCCCACAACCACGCCGTAAGCGCCACGTATGCGCCACGTTGTACGCGTGGAGCCACGGAAAATGGCGGTTGACGTGAACAGCCACGTACCTTTTAACATGTCAAAACATGCGTGGCTTCCCACGCACGTTCGGGTGGTGCGTAGCGACCCCCCGTCTCCGCCCCGTATGCCCACGTACGTAAATACGCATTACGGGACATTTACGTAGTACTTACGTAAGCGGTTGCCGACTACCAATTTATGTTCGTGCGTGGGCATACGTGGCTTCATACATGAATGTGTGACCAAGGCATAAGGCTCTTCGTCTCATCAGCTCTCCTTATATCTTTCTGATAGTCTTCTACCTCTTAAATTCCGCCGCCATGTTGCCTCTCTTTCTATCTTTTATCGATATTTTCATGCTGACTGCTCTTCTGAACTTGCTAATTGCATGCCTCCCTCCCTCCCGCAGCCTCACCGCACACGACTCTTTACTAAAGCTCATCCCTTTACTCTCCAAATCCCTTACGCACGAGTTAACCAGCATCTTCACTCTTTCATCCCTCATGCAGGTAAGCTCTGGAACAATCTTCCTTCATCTGTATTTCTTCCTGCCTATGACTTGAACTCTTTCAAGAGGAGGGTATCACCCGGATTCACAAAGCGTTAGTGCGTAGTTTGGGCCTCAATAACAAAAGTGCGATTTACAAAGCTCCGCGGTAATACCAACTATTTGATGACGTCAGGAGTTAACGCGCGGATTTACAAAGCTTTTCGTCGCGCTGTGTGACACTAAATTTGTTGTTAAAAAACTACTGCCTCGGAGGTGTAGTAATTAATCAATCAATCAATCAATGGGGGCATACGCCGGGGGGCGCGTCGCCTCGCCCACCTTACGACGCCAAGCCCGGGGGTCCCTTTGGGCGAGTCTCCATGCAGGCCCCCTTCCCAACCCGAGTACCTCCCGGCAGGATCTATTAACTTACTCAAACCACGAACTCCGTGGGCGTCCCCTTGGCCTTCTCCACTCAGGATTATCTCTGAGCAGGATCAACCACCGGAAAACGTGCCACGTCCCCGTATAGCCTGAGTTAGCGTTGACGGACTACGCAAGTAATATATATAGAATCAGTCTCACGGAGTAGTCGCCGGTTTGACACAAAGTCATTCCAGCGATATCCCACGATTCTGCGTAGACACTTATTACCAAAGGCATCAATCCGTCTCTCCAAGTCTCCATTTAGTGTCCATATCTCACAATCATAGAGTAAGACAGGGAGCACAAAGGACTTGAAGATCCGGATCTTTGTCCTTCTGCACAGGTACCGGCAACTCCATATACTCGTGTTGAGCGAGTCGATAACACCGTGGGCCAGACCAATCCGCCGTAAGACTTCCTGGCCAGACTCACCGTTGTTATGAACTACGCTACCAAGATACGTGAAACTTTCTGAGATCTCAACGTCCTCGCCACACGCATGACCAGACTGTACTGTGTCATCCAGCAAGCCTCCAAACACCTGTACCTTAGTCTTGGCCCAGGTAACCTCACGTCCCAAGGGCTTCGCCTCCTCGTGCAGTGCCTCGAAAGCCATCACTAAAACCTCCAGCGACTCCGCCAGGATTATTGCATCATCAGCAAAAACAAGATCAGTAACCCTGGTGTTGCCAATGGATGCTCCGCAATGACTCTGGTCCACAACTCTGCCCAGTACCCAGTCCATACAAGTGTTAAAAAACGATGGGGCAAGGGCACAGCCCTGCCTCACTCCCGCATTCACGGGAAATAAGCAGCTTTGAGCAGCTCTGCACTGATGTTATAGGTGTCAGGTGCCTTTCCATCCCTCAACTTGGCCACAGCTTCTCTAACCTCAACCAGCGAGGGTGGGTTTTCTTCAATGTGTGAGTCAGCATCCGCCACCTGCAACCCAGCAACTGGAAGCTGCCCACGTGGAGGGTCCGCCATGTACACATGCTCAAAGTACTCAGCCCAACGAGCCCTCTGCCCATCCGTGTCCGACAGGAGGCAGCCGTGAGCTGTTGGGATAGCGCTCACCTGAGAGGGAGACTTAGAGCGGAGCCTCTTCAGGGCTCGGTAAGCAGGTCGAAGGTCATTCGCATTGAAATGGCCCTCGACTTCCTCAGCGAGACCCCTGACATACCTCTCCTTGTCTCTCCTCAGGAGAGCTCTAGCCCTACGTGACAGAGCCCTGTATTGTTTCCGGTTCCCAGCAAATTTGGCAGCGCGACTCTCTTCAATATTCTCCAGCGTCTCCACCGAGGCAAAACCACTCCTAGATCTCAGGCGCTCTCCAATGCACTATTAGGCAGCTTGCAGAGTCTCACGTTTGAAGGCATCCCACAACTCTACAGGGTCCTCCAGGGTGCCAAGTACTTCGAACCGATTTGAGACTGTTACTGCATACTCCTGAGCACATGCCAGGTCCTTCAGCCTCTCGAGATGGAACACAGTAGTGTTGCAGTAAAGTAAAGTAGTAAACGCTTACAATATTATCATATTTACATATAAATGCATAAATCGTGATTTTCAACTTGAAATATAACTTTGCGAGTAAGAGAAGTCCGTTTCTTTATATAATGATGAGATATACACATTTTGAAAGGCATATGAGAAGTGTGGGCGGTATGACAACACCGAAGCCCGGTGGACTGCCAGACCTCCGTCCTGCTTCTATTCTTCCTTCCTATCTCTTTCTTCATCTTCCTACCTCCTCATCCATTCATCCATCCATCTTTAGAGTTGTCCCTCCGTGGAGGGACCATGGTCCTTTGTCGAGTGACAGCCCATGAATTGGGAGCCGACAGATCGACTTTATCGACTGTCGCCAACCAAAAGTCGGCTTTGTCGACGAGGATTAGCGTGTCGATGTCTGCCCTTCTCATAAACCCGTCTGTTTTTTTTTCTTATCTTCCCTTCCATATCATCCAAAGCGTTCACAGCAGATTTCGCAAGACAGTCTTAACTTCCCGTCGTTCCTTGATGCCGTCCTTCGTTCCTGTTTGCGTCGATATTTGTCCCATATTTTTCTTTGCTTTCTTCCTGCCTCAATCTCCTCCTTATCTTCATGTTCTTCTTCTTAAGCATTTTCGTAAATAACAACACGTCGAACAGCAGAGTTACCTTGACGTAAATGTGGAGCAAACAACAAAATAAGTTCCCAGATTAAGATTTAGTACAGTTTACGTTAAAAAAAAAACTTTAACATAAACGTCTTTATCACGTAGATGTAAAAAGCCGGAATAAAGTAAATTGGTCATAGAAACGTTATGCATAGCTGTTGTGCCTTATTATGACGGAAAAAAGGAAGAAAATGGGAAAAAAGATGGGGTTGATTTGAATCGGCAGCTGGAGGCGGCTGCCTTACGATTGGCTGACGGTTCTGTAAACATGCTTGTGATTCGTTGCGAGGCCGATGACATCGTCAACCAATCAGCGGCCTAGATGCCTCTAACTACAATGTAAGGTTTGCTTCGTGAATCTAAAGTTAACGTCGGTCGCTAAATCAATAGTGTGTAGTTATGTTAGTGTGTAGTTAGTATCTTTGTGAATCCGGGCCCAGGACACCTCTACTACCGAAACTGTCCTATCTTTCTGACACTCCTCTAAACTCTTTTTATAGGAGCAGTGAGTAAATGCTTTTTTTTAATTATTTTTTCATTTTTTTTTACCCTTGAACTGGTTCCTCTGCTGAAATATATATATATATATATATATATATATATATATATATATATATATATATATATATATATATATATATATATATATATATATATATATATATATATATATATATATATATATATATATATATATATATATATATATATATATATATATATATATATATATATATATATATATATATATATATATATATATATATATATATATATATATATATATATATATATATATATATATATATATATATATATATATATATATATATATATATATATATATATATATATATATATATATATATATATATATATTTCTCCTATTTCAGAGTTCTTACTTTGTATGGTTCAGGTAGGAGAAAAGCATATATGTTAAGTAAATAAGGCGTTATGAGATACAGCGTCATGCTTGCAGAAGTTAGGAGTCAAGAAAGATGTCAGGGACTACCAGGGATTGTCCATACACTCTATGCTGGTTCGCTGGGTTTGTGTGTCTTTAATCTGTGTGCCTTATTCTCTCTCTCTCTCTCTCTCTCTCTCTCTCTCTCTCTCTCTCTCTCTCTCTCTCTCTCTCTCTCTCTCTCTCTCTCTCTCTCTCTCTCTGTATGTGTCACTATCAGTGCTTTATAGACTATATCTATCGATCGATCGATCTTTTTGTCTGCTTACGTCAGTTTATATGTAGCTTACATAATCTCTCTCTCTCTCTTTTTTTATATTTTTTTTAATCAAGGGTATAGTACGAAGAGGAAGTGGGTTAGTGGTGAGGTACAGGTGGGGAATAGGAAAGACAGTAGGAGTGTACAGTTGTATGGTGTAGGTTCGTTAGTTGTTCTGGTGTAGTTATTGTTTATCGGGCACCTTATTTGTATACCCCCGGCGTCTCTCTCTCTCTCTCTCTCTCTCTCTCTCTCTCTCTCTCTCTCTCTCTCTCTCTCTCTCTCTCTCTCCTTCCCTCATTTAATACACTCTCTTTGTCCTTCACATTCCCTCACTTTCTCCTCCCGCTTCTCCCCACCTTCCCACGACCCTCCTCCCCCAGCCACCCACACACTCAAGCTTGACATTCTTATCAAGATTTTCCGTATTGAGTTTCGTTTCTCTTTCTATTTTCCTTTCTTTCCTCCACTTCCATTTCTATGTTCCTTTCGTTTGTTTCCGGGTTCATGTTTTTCTCAGCTTTTCCTTTCCTGCCGCACAAGTTCCTGATTTGGTCCAATTTTTGTTTTTTTGTTTATTATGATTTGATTTGTTTTATGTGTGTGTTTTCCCATGTTCGTTTTCTAGTCTCATTCATTGCCGTTTCGCTTTGCTCTCTCTCTCTCTCTCTCTCTCTCTCTCTCTCTCTCTCTTTCGTTTTGTTATTCTCATTTCATGTTTCTCTCGCTGTTTTCCTCCACGTCAGTTAATTCGTTTTAGCTTTTCGACAGCTGTTCGTTTTTGTTGAGTCGCCGTTCTGTTCCACATTTTGTACCATTTTCTTTGATTGACACCTGTCCTTTTTTTCAGTATTTTATTATATTTTATATTTGCATCATTACCATCGCGTTTCAAGCTGTTATTTTTCAAGGATTATGCTTGAACGAACTTTGTGATCATTTTGCCCCCCCCCCCCCACACACACACACTGTAATGACCCTCGAGCGGACGCCTTGAAGGGTCGTTCCGGGTGCTCGTGGAACATCACAACCACCATCTTCATCCTACTAACGAGCCCCAACCGTCAGCACAAAGACCACAACACCTCGACCGAAGCAAGCCGGGCTTCATCGGAGGCTTTATTAATACTCAGCCGCCAGTGGGAGTCGGTCTAGTCTCACCCGACTGTTGAGGTGCTACCTCCCACTGGTTATACCTTCATTATACATGGGTTATATTTTTTCTTTATAAGTGTAAGTGTAATGTAAATATAATTAAGTATAAGTATTTAATTTAACTGTGTTTCACTTAGAGTTGTTCGTCATCAAAAGCTGTTACCCCTTATTTTGGTGACGTAACAAATTGGGGCCTGTCCGGGATACCACATATATCTTAACGTAATGTAAAATAATATGTCCAGCAACCCTTAGTGACCTATTTAACGTAACAGTAATTATATTATTAAAGTCCTCATTGCCTTCCTCCACGGGATATCTACTTCGGTAGTGAACTTGTTAAACCTGTTAACTCATATTTATGTTTGAGTGGCCAGTCGAGTATAAATAGGTTAGTAGGATGGGAGTGTGTCGTATATGATTTACCCAATTTAAAGCCCTTATTTCCCATCAGCCTGAACTAGACTCCCTGTCCATTTACCTGCACTGAACTAAAAGTTCACACCTATAATTAGCTCATACTACCCATAACGTGACCTTTCCCTAAACTTATCAGCCAGTTATTAATGAAAAGTACCGAATTCAAGACCTTCTATATAATATTGTGGGATATTATATTCTTGAATACCACTGGCTCGTTATTGGGGTAAAGTATGAAGCCCATAAGTGCTTATTAACTAGTGATTTGTGATAATTTAACGGGGGGTGGATTATTGTGAATCACAGTCTAGCAGTTAACTATCCTGTTCACCGATTATTACCAACCTGTCCACTAGTCGTTATCCAACTTGTTTCCGGTTAAGGCTAGTGATCCTTTTTTGGTATTTAATCATTCCCTAGTTAATTCTAGATAGTTACAGTCAGTATCGATAATAAGCCATCATTATTCGGCTGTTATCCCTGTTAACCATTGCTAAAGAACACCTTTGTCCATAACTGACCCGCTAGTTATTTAGTTGAATAACAGTAAGCCTCTTATTGCCTTATAAAATTTCTTGTCATTTATAAGGCCACTAGCAGGTTTCATTTATAGTTTAGGAATAGTATAGGAATTCAAAGCTGCAAAAATATCTAAAGACGACTTAAAGCACATCGCTAAGACCTTCAACATCCCTTTCACTTCGGATGTTAGGAAGGATAAATTAAGAATTATCATCCTTGCCCATCCAACCCTGATCCTCAATTCATATTAGAGATTAAAAACGATAGAAATGCAAGCTAAGCTACTGGAACTGGAACATGCAGAAGGGGACAGAATTAGGGAACAGGAGAAAAGAGAAAGAATTTGGGAACACGAGATGCAACTCAAACAGTTAGAACTTGAAAATGAAGATAAGGCGAGGACACAGGCCTACCAATTACAGCAGCTCACTTCAAAACCATCTGAAGAGACTCAAATTCCCTGTAAAACTGACCTGTTAAAGTATGTCAAACTGATTCCCTCTTTCCCTGATGAGGATCCTGAAGGTTTCTTTAGAGAATTTGAGTCAACAGCTAATCACTTTGAAATTCCTCCAGCAGATTGGGTATGGCTTATTTAGCCTAAACTGTCTGAAAAGGCTCTAACCGTCTGTAATAACATTGAAGACAACACCAACTATAAAACAGTTATGGAGGCCATTTTAGCAGCTTATTCCATCATCAAAAAGGGTTACTGCCAGGTTTTTCGTAACCTTGGTAAACTACAATATCAAACTTACACAGAGTTCGCCTCGGACAAAATTCGATCATTAAAGCGCTGGTTAAAGTCAGCTGCAGTAAGCACTTTTGAAGTCTTGTTCAACTTCATTGCTATTGAAGAGTTCCTACGAAGAGTTCCACACTCTATCAAGGTTCACATCATCAACAAGGAGACGGATTTAATCAAGGCAGCCAAGATGGCTGACAATTATGCTCTAATTCACAAGTCGCTAACCAGGGAGAGGAAGTACCTCACCCCAAATATTAGGTTGCCTGGTAGTTCTGAAGGTGCTGAAGCTGCCAAAACTAGGAATGGTAACTGGCTAAACCTAATCTTGTTTGTTTCTTTTGTAAAAAAAAATCAGAGCACGTAATTACCAATTGTCCCGATCCAAATGCAAAGTGGCGAAGACGGCTACAAAAAAGCCTGTGGCTTCCATTTAAACTCTGCCACCCAAAGCTGATGACCCATTCCAACCCTTCCGTTCCACCGGTACAGTTTGGCCCTGGCCAGCCGAAGCATCCTGTTAGGATAGTTCGGGATACATGTGCCGCCCAGTCCCTCACCAGGTAGTCTGCCTTACCTTATATTTCTGACAATTACACCAGTGAAATGGTGTACCTGAGGAACTTTCATGATCCCTTTCCCGCACATCTCGCCAGGGTGGACTTGAGGTGTGGCTTGGTTCAGGGGGCTGTTAAGGCGGGAATAAGTGAAGATAAGATGTTGCCCATTCCTGATATTGACTTAATCCTGGGTAACGATCTTGCTGGAAGTCTGGTATATCCATCAGTAATAATATGTAAGTCACCCTTGTCCGAGAATCCAACAGCTGATCTCGAACAAGATCAACCCGGATTACTCCCTAGTTGTGCCCTTGCTAGATCACAATCTAAAGCTGGTGTAGTTTCTGAGCCTATCTTACCTCCCCAGAGTCTCATTCCAACTATTTTCACTGAACAAAGCCTTAAAGAAGCCCAACAAAGTGACACTTCCCTGACTCAGACCACTGTTGGCATCCCTCAGGAGATCCAGTCTAACAGAGGCTCCAATTTTACCAGTGAACTATTTACCCAAGTACTTAAACAACTAGGGATTAAGCAGTCTCCGTCAACAGCATACCATCCCCAGTCAGAGGGCGCGCTTGAGAGGCAACATCAAACTCCTCTACAACCCACGTATCATGGTCCTTATAAAGTTCAGAGGAAGTTGTCTGAATATAATTACATAATTGAGACTCCAGACCGCCGTAAGGCTACTCAGCTCGTTCACATTAACTTGATAAAGCCCTATAAGCACCAGGACTCACCAGACAACCCTCGGAGACCCAGACCCATGTCATGTGTAACTCGTACAGTCAGTTCTGATTCCTCTATACCCGTGATTGAGGACCCCGGTGTTCTGCCTACGGTTCAGGAACCAGAGCTGACCCACATCATTCCATCGGCTCCATTGTCGAACTCGGAGATTCTTGGTAGCAGCACCTCACCTCCTCACAACAAGATGATCTGAACCACATACTCAGACAGTTCAGTTCGGTCCTTAAGGACAATCCTGGTCATTGCCACACTATCAGTCACGTCATCAACCTGCAGCCAGGAACCCTTCCTATAAAACAACACTATTATCGGTTACATCCACAGAAGAGGGCACAGATAAGAACATAAGAACATAAGAACGCAGGAGTCTGCAAGAGGCCGGTAGGCCTGTACGAGGCAGCTCCTTTGACCCTAAGCTCCCGTGTATCTAACCCCACCTAATATCGCTGTCCATGAATTTATCTAGTCTATTTTTGAATGTGACAATTGTATTGGCACTCACCACATGACTGCTAAGCCTATTCCACTCATCCACCACCCTATTAGTAAACCAATTTTTGCCTATGTCCCTGTTGAATCTGAATTTATCCAGTTTAAACCCGTTACTTCGTGTCCTACCCGGTTCTCTTACCAACAAAACCTTATGAATGTCTCCCTTATTAAAGCCCTTCATCCATTTATAAACCTCGATCATGTCTCCACGCACCCTTCGCCTTTCTAGAGAATGCAAGTTTAACTGTTTGAGTCTTTCCTCGTATGGCAAGTTTCTCAACCCCTGAATCATCTTAGTCATCCTCCTCTGCACCGATTCTAACATTTTGATATCCATTCTATAGTAGGGTGACCAGAACTGAACCGCATAGTCAAGATGAGATCTAACTAATGCTAAATATAGTTTGAGGAAGACTTCCGCTTCTGTTGCTTACGCTCCTTGAAATAAATCCCAGTACCCTATTAGCTCGATTTCTAGCTTGAATGCATTGTGCCCTTGGACGGAGATCAGAGCTCACTAAGACCCCTAAATCCCTCTCTCACCCAGACCTACTTATGAGAGTGTCATTTAAGCAATAGTTATGTGAGGGGTTGTTCCTACCTACACTCAGAATACTGCACTTCCCTACATTGAACTCCATCTGCCATTTATCCGCCCAGTCATATAATCTGTTGAGTTCACCTTGGAGAATACTAGCGTCCTGATCCGACTCAATTACTCTACCGATCTTGGTATCATCTGCAAATTTACTAACATCACTACTAATTCCTGTATCTAAGTCATTGATATAAATAATAAACAAAAGTGGACCTAATACCGAACCTTGTGGGACCCCACTCGTAACACATCCCCAGTCAGATCTTTTACCATTGATTTGCACTCTTTGCTTCCTATTGCTAAGCCACGCCTTGACCCTGTTGGAGCACAGCCTAGCAGTTCCCAGCCAATATCCTTGGGCCTAGCCATGTCTACTCGTACCCAAAGAGGATGGCCAGCTAAAACTCTGCACCGACTACCGCAAAGTCAACTCAGTCACGATTCCAGACGCCTATCCTCTTCCACGGGTAGACGACATCATTGATGAGGTGGGAAATGCACAGTTCTAAACAAGGATGGACCAATTGACGGGTTATAACCAGATATCCTTGCCGGTGTAGGCTCTGGTAATTTCCGCTTTCACCACACCCTTTTGATTGTACCAATACACAGTGATGCCTTTTGGCCTCAGAAATAGTCCAGCAACCTTCCAGAGGGCCATGAATGACCTATTGCAGGGGTTAGAGGGAGTTTCGGTCTATCTGGACGACATATTTATTTGCTCTCCCCATTGGCAGCATCACCTCCAACAAATCTCCAAGTTGCTGTCCCGACTGCCGGAGGCGAACCGCACGGTGAAGTTGGCCAATACAACCTTTAGACAAGCGACAGTCACGTACTTGGGACACGAGGTTGGCCTGGGAGTCGTCCGACCCAAGGCAGCTAATATCTCCGCCATTCTCCAGTATCCGACACCCACCACCCGGAAAGCGCTCATGCGTTTTCTGGGAATGAGCGGTTACTATCGCCGGTTCTGCCCCAACTTTGCCCAGGCAGCAGCACCACTCACCCGGATGACCAGCGGAGCGGTGCCCTTCATTTGGACTGACGACTGCCAGACTGCCTTCAACCAACTGAAGATCTTCCTTACCCAAAACCCCATACTGCGTTCAACAGACCACTCTACCATTCGTACTGCATACTTACGCCAGTGAAGAAGCAGTGGGAGCGGCCTTACTTCAACTGAAGGAAGGCATACTACATCCTGTCGCCTATCACTCTGTGAAGCTGGACCTCCATCAACGGTGTTATTCGACCGTCGAATAACGCCGCTGATGGAGGTCCAGCTTCGCAAAGGAGCTACTCGCTATCATATCAGCCATCAAGAAGTTCGAGTGCTACCTGTCTCCAAGTCCAACACCCCTCAAAGTGTTCACCAAGCACAGCCCCTTCACCTTCCTGGATCGGAACAAATTCTGCAACCAACGACTACTGAGATGGTCCTTATACCTCCGACCATTCAACCTCCAGCTACATCACATCAAGGGCTCCGACAACGTCATCGCCGATGCCCTCAGTCGCCCCCCTCCGTCCGTCACGACACCACCACTTCCCTGAAGTGTCGTCTTTAGTGGGGAGGTGTAACGACCCTCGAGCGGACGCCTTGAAGGGTCGTTCCGGGTGCTCGTCCAACATCACAACCACCATCTTCATCCTACTATTGAGCCCCAACCGTCAGCACCAAGACCACAACGATTAAACACCTCAACACCTCGACCGAAGCCAGCCGGGCTTCATCGGAGGCTATATTAGTACCCGGCCGCCAGTGGGAGTCAGTCTAGTGTCTAGTCTCACCCGACTGTTAAGGTGCTACCTCCCACTGGATATACTGCAGACGGCGACATCACCTCCTTGGTGGTGAAGTACAAGCCCAGATACTCCAGGAGGATACGTTGCCCATTTTTACTTGTTTCTTGTTTCTTTTGTTGCCTTGTCACTAAGGGTTATAACTTCATTGTACATGGGTTGTATATTTTCTTTGTCTCATATTAAATATAAATATAAGTGTAAACGTAATGTAAATATAATTAAGTATAAATATTTAACATAACTGTGTTGTTTCACTTAGAATTGTTCGTCATCAAAAGTTGTTACCCCTTCTTTTGGTGACGTAACACACACACACACACACACACACACACACACACACACACACACACACACACACACACACACACACACACACACACACACACACGTGCGCAGTCATGAAGCCATATACAAAAACAAATTTGTTACCTTATGTACGTACATACTTTTATTTATCTATTTATATATTTGTACGCTCATGTGTGGACATTAACAATCATAATAATGAAATTGAATAAATTACTGGGAGTGGAGGGCGCGAGAGCGAACTAAATGTGAAACTTGAAATACTGAATGCAAATTATTATTAGTAGGAGTATCTCTATTGTTATTGTTATTATCTTTATTTATAATAACATCAATAGTAATATAAATGGAAATAATAATAATAATAATAATTAAAAAAATAATAATAATTGTTACCAATAGTACTAATAACAATAATAATAATAATAATAATAATAATAATAATAATAATAAAAAATAGTAATATAATAATAATAATAATAATAATAATAATAATAATAATAAAAAATAGTAATATAATAATAATAATAATAATAATAATAATAATAATAATAATAATATTATTAGTATTATTGTTATTATAATTATTAGTATTATTGGTAACATAACGAAATCGAACGATATACAATTAAGCCTAAATCATGTTTGACCTTATATAATTATAAGGTCAAAAATTATTTACTTAAATGTATATCGTTCAATTTCGTTATGTTACCAATAATATTAATAATTATAATAACAATAATAACAATAATAATAAAAAAATAGTAATATTATAATAATAATAATAATAATATTATTATTATTTTATTACTATTTTTTATTATTGTTATTATTGTTATTATAATTATTAGTATTATTGGTAACATAGCGAAATCGAACGATATACAATTAAGCCTAAATCATTTTTGACCTTGTAATTATATAAGCGTGTGCACGGCACGCTTGTGCTCAGTTTACACGAACAGAAGACCCAATCACTCTCCCCGCAGAGATCCACACACATAGGCCGAGCTCTGTCTGACGGATGTGATGGTGTAGTTCCCAGACTGCTCCACCCAAAGACTACAGAAGAAAGATGGGAAAGCTTCTACCTAAAAGCGATAAAGAAAATGTGAGGCAGATATAGACCAGCTGCGCCATCTGTTGGGCCGACGCCAAACTATATCAAGTACGTCGTCTGCAGGTGCACGGTCTCCTCTTCATCTTCTTGTGACCTTATCGCTTTCTAGTTTGTATCATATGTGTGCGTAGATCTTATTTTTGACTTTATGTATCAACAATATTTATTTTTTCATCATTCATTATGTATTATATGATTATTATGATATCTTTCATTAGTGGTGGGTGGTAACTGCGAAGACCATACTTCATGAAGTGTATTTTTACACACACACACACACACACACACACACACACACACACACACACACATATATATATATATATATATATATATATATATATATATATATATATATATATATATATATATATATATATATACTGGCTATTTACTTACATAAGTTAATTAGAGTATTTTGGACAAAGAAACAATGCTATAAAGGTAAAGTTCAGTTGTATTTGTCTATAAAATTATATACAACCAATATTTGCAGCCATATAGATACATGGCATGCATTGTGCGTTATAGAAAATGCATGAACACTGACACACAAGCAAAAGAAAATATGAGAAAGAAATATTGGTCTCATAATTATACACAAAGTAAAGAAAGATAATCAGACAGTAATACAAAGCAATAATCTCATGCAATATAGGAATGAGAATACTAAAGAAAATTACACAACAAATAGACGAGTACACTCACTTAGAAAAGTTACATAATACCAGGCCATATAAATTGGTTTATGCCTGTCTTACACAAGGACATAGCTTGAAGAAGAGTAAAGCAAACATGTGTAAAAAGCAGAACTTAAAAGATTATCTGAAGTACACATAAAATAACATGCATTTCACACATGCAAGCAGATACATAGGCCAACAAAGCATAAGGTAAGCATAAACACAAATCAAGCAAGCACAAACATACAGCAGATAAACAAAATCAGGCAACAGGCACAAAATAAAGCATAATTTACTTCAAGCAGTATACATGCCCTTGAGATTAGAAAATCCTTTTTTTCTGTAAAGATACAAAACAGTATTATGTACTATATAGGTATTAAGTATGTGCAATTTTTGCTAATTTCCTATTCCGTTTCTCACCACAGTCTCCAATACTTTCACCTCTTCCCCTTTTTCCTAAATTTCTATTAAAGAATTTTACATTGTAATGAATTCTCATACTAACATATTTTTTCATCATAATTTTGTGAGGTTCCTCACATAAATCATTTTTTCTTTCAGTCCTATTTTTCATTACCTCTAACATATTGGCATCACATTCGACTTGAAAATAAAGTCTTTAATGTGTGCCCTAAAAACGAATTCATATTCTTTGATCATTTCAATGACCAATTTGCTAGGATACTTTAAATATCTTTTATTTTCTGAATCTTTTAGTGCTTGGTATATATTATCAGATGTGACTGCATAATTAGGATCAGTCACTTTCAATCTACAAGTTTCACAGTCATGATGTTTACTTATTACATGACACATATAACCTGCTACATACGATATTGCATTTTCCTCAGTCCCATCATATGAAGTGGAATTAAATGTTGTATTACTTTCCTCACTTAAAGGATCAAAAGATGAGAAATAATTTGCCAGCGAATTATTCTGAAAAGACTCAAAATTTATGCAATTACTTTGTCGGTCATTTTTTGAGGAATTATCATCAGACTCTTCTATGTCACTGCTCACCTCTATGTCATGATCAAAACAAGGGTTAAAAGATTAAAAATAATCAGAAAGAGCATTATCAATGGTACTGCCTCCTACTTGCTCCTGGCTTTCTAAATTTTCCTCCTCAAAATCATCCTCAATGCCTGAGGAACTCTCTTCTTTGCCTTTGGGTTTAATCAGTTCAAAAGTATGAAACTTGTCTATGTCACTCATTTTCATGAATTGTAAAATAGGCATTGCATCATCCAAACAGTTAGCCCTAACTGATGACTGAAATATGTGGTTGCTCATCATACCATTTATTAGCTTCTTAAATATTTGACAAGTTGGTGCGTCACTGTTTCCTCCAGCATTTCGGATGGTGCTAAATAAATTTTCTAGGGCATCTTGATTAAGCCTATTAGTCATCAAATACTTATAATTATGATTTAAATGCACATCTTCCTAAAGTAATGTTATGCTTGCCAAATTCAGCCTCCACCCAGGAATGCATGGAAGTGGTCTTTTAGTGCCAATTACTTCCAAGGAATTAATCCATGATTCGAATTCAACTAGTCTTTCGAACTGTCCATTTTTTTCTGATATGGCACATTTACTACTTTTGAAGTGGTTTATTTGACAGCTATTAAATAAATCAAATAGCTTATCCATTTTTTCTACAAAAAATGATGTTTGAGAAGCTTCAGATGGCAAGGCCTCTAATTCTGCATAAGTGTGTATGCCTGCTGCAACACTCTGACTGAAAACTTGCGCAGCTAAGGAAACGCGCATTCTTTCAAATGTATTGCAATATATATGTTTTGCTGAGAGCTTAGGTGCCAGGCGCAAGGTCATGGCATTGTCTCTTTTGTAAAACTCTTCAATATAATGCCATTTTACCACTGAGTTTTTATTGACAACAAAATCATATTTCAGCAGATTATTACGGACACTTTTAAGCAGATGTGGTGTGTCATAAAAGAAATGTATCTTTTCCTCATTGTGTATTATAAATTGTGGTGAAATATTTAGCTTTAGGTAGAGACTTCTATTTGTTGCATCTTGATCACATATGACAAACTTAGGCTGTAAACCTGTATCCTTCAACTTGGTCAAACAATCTAATAGCATGCACTTGAGGACATCTGGCTTAATGCTCTTACTAAACAAAAAATAACCTAAAGTCTGTTTCCACTTAGAGGCTAAGCCTTTAACCATAAATACCATGGCATACTTTGCAGTTGAATCTGATGACCCATATACACCTAAATTTTCAAGTCCATCAACCTCATCTCGGGCTATGTTATAATTCAACTTCTCCTTGACAGAAATTGCATCAAATGCTACTCCACAAACTTTATCCTGCTCAGACATATTTTCAGCCTTTCTTTTCAAAATTTCAAAGAGGGATTGATTCCAGCCAACACTGAACATCATTCTTTTCATCCAGTATATTAGCATCCTTGGAGTGGGGAGGACAAATATGTGTGATAAATTATAGGTTCTTGCATTCCTAAAATAAAGGGACAAGGCAAATGAACGTTGCTCATCTGAGTAACGTCTGCCCTTTTTTTTGGAACTTGCTAACTGGATCTGACTTTTGAAAAACTCAAGGCCATAACCTTTTAGGTATTTAGAAGCATTTTTTTATTATTTCTGAAGGTAATGTGCATTCGGAACAGTCCTTCCTGACCTTCTTAAGTAAATGAACTCTTTTCAATAACCTTTTTACTCTGGTTCTATATCTGTGGAGGAGCTTTGATGTTTTTGATTTGGAAGATGATGATTTCCTTGTTTCTGTATAACCAGCAATATCTGTAATGTTTTAAGTCTCATGTGAATATGTTCATTTTAAATACAGTTCAGTATACACTTCATAAATATAGATGATCAGACATGACAAATGTATTTAGTAACTGGCAACATTCCAATATGATATGGTTATAAACATGGAGGAGAGTAAGATGACCAGAAGGGTATATGTCAGTGAGATAGAGGGAGGGAATGCTAGAGGACGACCTCCAGTGAAATGGAGGGATAGGGTGCAAGAGTACGTTAGGGAGAGAGGTGGAAAGATCCTTGAGAAACTTTAAGCAGGCAAGGAGGGAGTTTCTGGATAGAGAAAGTTGGAAACTCTTCTGCCGTGGCCATCCCCTGGTGGGAGCTCCTAGGAGCAGGCGTCCAGGAAATGATGATGATGATATAAGTAAAATATCCTCTTCCATATCCATGAGAAAGTGGGTGTCACTCAGTCCAAGCACATCCATTCCCCCTTTCATACAAATCTTGACAACCATTCTTCTCTTGAATTCATTAATTATTCCATTCTCATTAAAACATACAACTCTCAACACTTTTCATATTGCCTTATTCACACTCACTTTCCTGTCACAATTTGTCCATTTTATCCACCCATTGAGGGGCCACGGACATATATCTAGCCCAGTGAAGTATTAGCCCTAGGAGCTACACCTTAAGTTATACACCTAGGCTGCGTTTACACCAAGCGAGTCACGTCGAGTCGTGTCGCGTCGCGTCGCGTCGCGTCATGACGATTCATGACGTACCATGAATCGCCACCCCAGTTATAACACTGATTTATATCGGTTTTTGAAAGAAAACTTTTACACCGGATGCGTCGAGTCACGTCACGTCGCATTGCGTTGCGTCACGTCGTCACATATAGGGCTGGACCTATTTTTGACGTCAGTCACAGCGAGTCTGCCGTGGTGTGTTCAAGCATGCTGGTGGAACTCCTAATCAACTTAGTTCAAGAGCCCCCTGCTATATAAGATTCCAGTGACCGTAACCACCGGGATCGTGATGTCTTCGCTGCTTTATGGAAAGAAGTTTTCAGTTTTACGTATCATCCTGAAGCATGCACACCATTCACTCAACCATTCATACATATGTACATACAATACACACACTGTTAAGATTGGGGCCTATCACAAAGCTATGTTAGTAGGACAAGGGACAAGGGGGAGTGGATATATTCATATACTTACTATGTATATTTTCAATATTTGTAAATAACAATGTACACCATTCATATAGCATCCGTTACGTTCAGTCATACTCAAGCATACGCCAAGAAATTATACCCGTCACCAAAAACATGAAGTAAATCATAACTCGCTGATCCCTTCTGGGAGGAGAGCAGCTCACCCAGACACATGAAAATCAACTTACGTATGATAGAAAAAAAAACCCACCAGAAAAGAAAACAAAAGAAGAAAAACAACAGCAAGAAAATAACTAAAAAGAAAAGAAAAAGAGAAGGATTTGAAAAATGCCAATAGAAAATAAAAGAAAGTAAAAGACCAGTGTAAAACAAAATAAATACGATAAATTAATAAAAAAAAACGAAAACATGCATCCATTCTCCATGAAATCAAATGGGTCATTGAGTACTGACTTGACTCGGGCTGACGCAGTCGGTGTAAACGGAGTGTCGTCAATATGAATCGCCTCAAATGACTTGACGTGGCTCAACTCGACGTGACTCGCTTGGTTTAAACGCAGCCTTAAGGTGTACTAACAGTGCCAACAACGTCAAGGCGGGGATGGGTTGAGATACCCATCTAGAAGTACCTATGCTTGCTAGCCTTTCCCCAATAACCGGTAGCTAGCTTTGTTGTGGCAGTCTCGTAACCTCACATTAACCTCATTGGTTACGATACAAATGCTCTTTCATACTACTTCTAAACTGAAAAATCATCACCTAAAGTAGTATGACATAAACATAATTATATTACAGTATTAAACTGTTTTGCATGCTGTACAATTTATAATATCTGTGCATGATGATCTCATATAACTTACTTGGTGCAACAGGCTCAGAGATCTCTAGTTGTTCAGTAGGATGATGGTGTTCTCTTGAAGCATGTTCCGCAGCTTCTGAGGTCACTGTAAGATAAAAATGTGTCATGCTCTTACAATGAGCTAAAGCTACTGTATGCTACTGATTTGATGAGATATTATGTATTAAAAGTGTTTGGATCTTCAATATTTTATGAAAGAGTATTATTCTCATCATTCTTTGTTACATTATCTTGAAACTTGAAAACAATTTAACCCTATTCTGTGATGAACATTGATAAAATACCTGTATTTAAATCAATAATATAAATACAAACACTAAAAGTAGAAAATGAATAATCAAAGCCAATTCCAAATACCATTAGCAACATCTGAATTACCACGTGTGTCAGCAGGTGGCACAGTAGTCATTCTCCCATCACCTTCAGTATCAGATACGTCCTTTAGGTCACCTGATGATAAAGAATAATGTTATACAGAGTTAGAGTTGACCTACAGTTTTATTAGGTTATTACACGCCATTGTTACCATAATATTAGACTATGATTTACCTAGATACACGTATGAATACACAACATCCCTGTAACACAGTTATATATAAAATTACATACCAAAACTCCCATCATCTTTGTCATATGTGATGTTTATGCCCACATCAGATGGTGCCACATACTCAATAGTGGTGTTATTGGTTGTTCTTGATGCTGTATATCAGAAACGGAAATTGATAAATCACATTATACATGAACAAAACAGTAATCTACTGTACAGTACAGAAAAAGTAAAACTGCATTGTAGTTCCACGCCTCTATTGTTACGACTACACTAACGAGAACTTCATAGAACACATTTCATTTATAGATTTATACATATCTATAGCACTGTCGCCTTGCTTCCTCGGGGAGCGTCCCCCATACACTTTTCCTGGCACACTAAGCAAACTTAATTCTCTATAGTTGTTAAACTCATTCTTACTCCCTTTACTCCTGTGCAAAGGCACAATAATTGCTCTTCTCCACTTATCTGGAGCTTTCCTCTGTTTCCACGCAAGAACGCATATCAAAAACATCCATTTTACTACTGTGTCTACATATCATAAACGTAAAAAGATTAAGGTTACTGGGGATCCATGGGGGCAGATACCGTTAGCCAGGTTAGGTTAGGTTAGACTAAGGAAAAGGGAGGTTTAATTAAGTCCATTTTAAGAGTATTCTGCTTTCATAACATGATTCTATAGACAAAATCAACGTTTTCTGTGAAGCTTTCGTTGATTTATTAATGAAAATAGAGGCACAGAGCTGCAATACAGTTTCTCCCATATCAAATAGGTACTGTAATGATTTCATTATCACTGAACAATTGCAGCTTATATAATACTATACCTGAAGATGATCTGGCAGGGGTGGCATCTGGAGTAGTACCATCTGAGGTTCTGGTCTCTGAAATATAATGAAGTAAATGTGAAATGATGTACATGAATATCATATATCTTTCTATTACACATGAACATTCATGCACATATAAGTTTATTAGAGTAATACTTCATAATGTAGTAATTAAATATATACATACCACCAAGATTTTGGTCTGGACATGCAAATTTGCAGAGTTTGTTTGAATTTCCAGACATGTAGTTTGTCGGTGAGAAGTGGTGGCTACACACATGAAAGCTTCTGTTTAACTGGTCACAGGTTTTTCCTTTCAAGTGTGGGATGTCGATAATGTTGACCCATCTCTGGCATCTAAAAATACATAGATAATGTAACTAACATCAGTTCAGTCTATAATGCTGACTGTTACTTTCACATGAAATTGTCCAGGTTGGTTAGGTATGGGTATTTAGTTGTAACACTCATATCAAGTTCAAGTTCAAGTTAAATATTCCGCCGAGCGCCACTCTCAGGAAGCATAACGCGTTAGGGTTGTGCGGGGATTGAAGAGTTGGGGGCAAGGCAAAGATTAGGTAGATGATGAATGGGGATCCTAGCTTGAAATTATAGAGAGGGGGTCTATTTTAACGATGTGAGATGGGATTTGATTCCACTCTTGGATGCTGTGGAAATCGTGTCAGTGTGTGTCAGTGATTGCCTGATATGTGTGGTATTCTAGGTTGTAGCTACCTTAAGCTGATTTTATATTTGTGGGGTGTAAGTAGGTTTCTTTGATTATGTTGACTGAACTGTTTGATGATTTTTGTTGCCTGTGCATATATATTTGTCTTTTTGCCACAAGTGGGTCTAATTTAATGTCCTGTTTCAGCAAGATGCAGGATGTTTGTAATCATGCCTGATTCATCTAGCTGCTTTATTCTGTATAGCCTCTAGCTCAGTAATATTATTGTGAGTGTGTTGATCCCAGACAGTTTTGCAATATTCTAAGTGTGGCAGAACTACTGTCTATTTTCAAAAGGAGAGTTGGGAAAACTGCAAAATTTTCCATGTTTTAGTTCTGTGTAAGTTTTTTTCTTGTGGAAAACTATAGAAACCGAAAAAAAAAATGCAACAAGAAAAATCTATCTCGAAGCAAACACTTATCAGACAAAAAAAACTAATGCAGAGGGGTATTTTCAAAATATGACCACAAGAACATAATAGAATAAGAAAGCTACTTGAGGCTGTTTAACTTACACATGATAGTTCCTGTACATCACCTACACATACTACACTAATTCCACCATTCCTTCTCGTCCTTAAATTTATCTAGTCTTCTTTTGAAACTCTATCGACTCTGCACTAACGATCTGACTACTAAGTCTGTTCCAGTCATCAACCACCCTATATGAAAACCAATTTCTTTCTATTTCCTTGTTGAATCTACATTTCCCCAGCTTAAACCATCATTTCTCGTCCTGACCTGACTACTACCTAACCACAAGATTTTTCCCTAGATCGAATTTATTATGTAGCAGTCACCGCTCAAATTCCGTGTTCCTTCCCCTCAGTGACAAGAAAATGGGCTGCTGCAAAGAGACTAAGACTCTGTGTTTTCATGTAATGTCCATCGTCACTGTGTCTGCCAGTCTGTCTTGTCGCGTCTTCATCGTTAACTTTCCTTGTATTCGTTTACCTTTGACTGTCCGTCCACGTTCTCTTGTTGTCCACCGTTACACATTGTTCCACACATACACCAACACTTAAATGTTAACCTACACAAACAACATTCACACAAACGCATACAAAAACAAACACCTATCCTATGTGTTGTCCTTGTCGTGATGAGCTCTGTAAGTTTTGTCCAATAAAGTAACCCTGGCGGATATGACTTTCTCTATCCGTGAACCGATTAGCACTTAGAACACTCGCTACTACCAACAATTGGTGACCCCGGAGTGTTGCTATGGTTCAAGGTGGCTTATAGCCGGTGCCGTTTTAAGGGCACTCTCTCCTAGAGTGGAGGACCTGGGCAGGGTAACTTGTCCATTCGTCCGCCCTCTCCTGGGGCAAAAATCCTCACCTCCATTCGGGGTTCGTGGGGCTGAGCACTCAGGTCGGGAGAAACATTACGCCATAGGCGTAGTTGCCACCTTCAGGGTTTTCCCCCGCCCTCCCCTAGGCGCCTTCCCCAGGCACCCTCTGTGCCTTCCCCAGGCACCCTCTGTGCCTTCCCCAGGCACCCTCTGTGCGCCTCATCCAGGCACCCTCTGTGCGCCTCTTCCAGGCTCCCTCTGTGCGCCTCTTCCAGGCTCCCTCTGTGCGCCTCTTCCAGGCTCCCTCTGTGCGCCTCTTCTAGGCTCCCTGTGTGCGCCTCCTCCAGGCATCTTCAGCGCCCTTCAGGCATCTTTTGTGCCCCATGGTGCTTCTCCCGGCGCTCACCCACCCACCCCCACCCCTCCTCCTCCCTGCTTTTCTGCTGGTCCGGCGACTGAGACACGCACACCGTGTGACACACTACACAGACTCAGTGAACACAAACACAGTGCGACACATTACTGAGACACAGTGCCACACACTCAGTGTACACGCCACACACAGACTCGGTGTACACGCCATACAGACTCAGTGTATACGCCGTCACACACCACACAGACTCAGAGACACGCAAACACAGTGTGACACCCCACTGGGATTACTAGCTGCCCCCTGGATTAACCACCGCCTCCTGGATCTACCACCGCCGTCTGGGATTATCCTACACTTGTGGATCCTTGTGTATAGTGCAGTGTGTCCAGCAACAGTTCAGTGCAGCACGTCCCCAGCAACAGTTAGTGTCACATTGTTCCCACTAAGTGTACAGTGTTGTGTTACAGTGCCTTTTTGAACACTGGTTCACTCCCCGAGCCACAGAGGCCCCTGGCACGTGCCAGCGCTTACAGTACACGCAGTTCGTTTTACTCTCACGGACTGCCGCGGCTCCTGGCACATGCTAGCGCCCCTAACTTTTCAACTCGCTGTGGCCCCGGCTCGCTGGCATCTAGCGCCTTCCCACGCAGTCGTTCGACGCACTAACGACTGCCGCGGCTCCTGGCACATGCTAGCGCCCCTAACTTTTCAACTCGCTGTGGCCCCCGGCTCGCTGGCATCTAGCGCCTTCCCACGCAGTCGTTCGACGCACTCACGACTGCCGCGGCTCCTGGCATATGCTTGCGCCCCTCAATTCTCAACCGGCTGTGGTCCCTGGCACGTTGGCATCTAGCGCCTTATCACGACGCCCTCACGGACTGCCGAGGCCCCTGACACGCTGGCAGCTGGCGCCTTTAATACACGCAGTCGTTCTACTCTCACCGACTGCCGAGGCCCCTGACACGCTGTCAGCTAGCGCCTTCACACGCAGTTCCCTCGATGCACTCTATGACTGCCGTGGCCCCCGGCGCGTTTACGCCAGTGCCTATTGCCCATCTCCACGCCGCTCGACTTCACCATACCTGACGACGACATGCAACTCTTCCTCTACTACGGCGGTGTCCTTCAGAGCACCACTCTTCTGCTCAGGACCCGTCTACGTGGTTCGCGATTCGGGAGTGCGGATTCAAGCCTTCCAGGATCTATTAAACAGCCAACCACTCAACTCACCGCAGCCCACCTTACGCAGCCCACCTTACGCAGCCCACCTCATGCAGCCCACCTCACGCTGCTCAACTCCTCGCTGCTCAACCCCTCGCTGCTCAACCCCTCGCTGCTCAACTCATCGCTGCTCAACACTTCAGCTCGACTTACCGTAGCTGTCCTCACTGCGCTACTCATCTCAGCTCGACTCACCGTAGCTGTCTCCTACGCGCTACTCACTCCAGCTCGACTCACCGTAGCTGTTGTCACCGCATTATTCACTCCAGCTCGACTCACCGTAGCTGTTGTCACTGCATTACTCGCCCCAGCTCGACTCACCGTAGCTGTTGTCACTGCACTAACTCCAGCTCGACTCACCGTAGCTGTTGTCACTGCACTACTCGCCCCAGCTCGACTTACTGTAGCTGTTGTCACTGCACTAACTCCAGCTCGACTCACCGTAGCTGTTGTCACTGCACTACTCGCCCCAGCTCGACTTACTGTAGCTGTTGTCACTACACTAACTCCAGCTCGACTTACTGTAGCTGTTGTCACTGCACTAACTCCAGCTCGACTTACTGTAGCTGTTGTCACTGCACTACTCGCCCCAGCTCGACTCACCGTAGCTGAACTACTAAACACAACTCTACTCAGCGCAACTTACCGCGCATCTCGACACAACTCTACACAACGCTACTCAGCGCAACGCATCACCGTCTGCCACAGCGCCCCAGCACCAGGGAAGATTTCGTTCCTCCTTCCTCGTCACTGGGGGGGAATAATATGTAGCAGTCACCGCTCAAATTCCGTGTTCCTTCCCCTCAGTGACAAGAAAATGGGCTGCTGCAAAGAGACTAAGACTCTGTGTTTTCATGTAATGTCCATCGTCACTGTGTCTGCCAGTCTGTCTTGTCGCGTCTTCATCGTTAACTTTCCTTGTATTCGTTTACCTTTGACTGTCCGTCCACGTTCTCTTGTTGTCCACCGTTACACATTGTTCCACACATACACCAACACTTAAATGTTAACCTACACAAACAACATTCACACAAACGCATACAAAAACAAACACCTATCCTATGTGTTGTCCTTGTCGTGATGAGCTCTGTAAGTTTTGTCCAATAAAGTAACCCTGGCGGATATGACTTTCTCTATCCGTGAACCGATTAGCACTTAGAACACTCGCTACCACCAACAATTATACCCTTTGAAAAAATGAACACCTAAATACGATTTCCTCTTACACTCCTAATACATTATATGACGAGTCTAGCAACATTATACGATGAATCAACATTATAGCATAAATATAGCACCATTATACCCTGAATATAGCAACATTATATGATGAATATAGCAACATTATACCCTGAATATAGCAACATTATATGATGAATATAGCAACATTATACGATGAATATAGCAACATTATATGATGAATATAGCAACATTATATGATGAATATAGCAACATTATACGATGAATATAGCAACATTATATGATGAATATAGCAACATTATATGATGAATATAGCAACATTATATGATGAATATAGCAACATTATACCCTGAATATAGCAACATTATATGATGAATATAGCAACATTATACGATGAATATAGCAACATTATACGATGAATATAGCAACATTATACGATGAATATAGCAACATTATACGATGAATATAGCAACATTATACGATGAATATAGCAACATTATATGATGAATATAGCAACATTATACCCTGAATATAGCAACATTATATGATGAATATAGCAACATTATACGATGAATATAGCAACATTATATGATGAATATAGCAACATTATATGATGAATATAGCAACATTATACCCTGAATATAGCAACATTATACGATGAATATAGCAACATTATATGATGAATATAGCAACATTATACCCTGAATATAGCAACATTATACGATGAATATAGCAACATTATATGATGAATATAGCAACATTATACCCTGAATATAGCAACATTATACGATGAATATAGCAACATTATATGATGAATATAGCAACATTATACCCTGAATATAGCAACATTATACGATGAATATAGCAACATTATACGATGAATATAGCAACATTATACGATGAATATAGCAACATTATACGATGAATATAGCAACATTATACGATGAATATAGCAACATTATACCCTGAATATAGCAACATTATATGATGAATATAGCAACATTATACGATGAATATAGCAACATTATATGATGAATATAGCAACATTATACCCTGAATATAGCAACATCATACCATGAATGTACCAACATTATAGATTTTTGGTTAGTTTAGTAAAGTTCTTCACTTTATCTTTGCCACAGGTCTTCACACAAGTTCCCATACTTGTTGGGGGAGATTAACTCATTAACTATTGATCTGCGGCAGTAGTTTCATACAAGGCTTGCTTCACACATTACATGCACAAAATACTCGTTCTAGTAAAGTACAAAATGCCAATATGAGAAAATATCTGGACGTAAGGTGAGGTTAACCTGGACCACGTGCCAAAGCTATTACTGTGACACTAGAAAGGTAGAAATATATTATTTACTCTAGTTTGACCAACCTAATTTCATCTAACTAAGCCTATCTAGATATGTAAATGCACTCAAGTATGGTGTTAGGTCACATAGTGATACTCTGTCCTATCACTACTATGAGGTCGGTCATGGTATGCCAAGGCACCTCAACATCAGTAGTACACAGATTGACCAAATCTATACCATGAAATATGTCAGAATCAAAGATCTGGAGCATGGCATTTAATAAGATGATACCGTTTGTTTCTGATAAAGGTTTGCCTCTCGTAACTACGTTTCTTACGGTTTATACTGCTCTAATTACTTATGTATTACTACGACTACAACTACTAGTACTTCTCTACTACTACTACTACTACTACTACTACTACTACTACTACTACTACTATTACTATTACTACTACATCTAAACCACTGCTACCGCCACCACTACTATTGCTACTACTACTACCACTACCACCACCCCTCATACTACTACAACTACTACTATAAATAATAATAATAATTTTTTTTTTACCTTTTGGCCTATGGCGCCGGTAGGCTTTCTCAAGGGGGGCTGCTGGTCGGCTCCAGCCCGTTTTGGCGTAGGCAAGTGCTTATAATGGCGCCATCTTGCTTTGCTCATGCTGCCCCCTGGACCTCATCCTTGAGCCTCTGTTTAGAGAGCGAATCCAGAGTCAAGGTTGAAAGATGGTCTTCAGCACAGCATGTGGGTAGCCAGGCCACTCGACGGTGACTGAAAAATTTCAGCTGTGGCGGCGGCCAAAACTAGAACCTGCGTCCTCCGGGCACGCTAACCATTCATTTATAGCAATATTAAAAATAATACTATTAATGATGATAAAAATAACCATTATAAAAATACTATTAATAAAAATATAAATTATATCAATACTGTTTTTGATAATGTTAATAATAATAATAATTATAATAATAATGATAATAATAATAAGGATGATAGTGATAGTAATAATAATAAGTATAACAATAACAACAATACTGATAATAATAAAATTAATAATAGTAACAAAATAATACTAGAAATAATAATAATATTATTATTATTATTATTATTATTATTATTGATAATAATAATAATAATAATAATAATAATAATAATAATAATAATAATAATAATAATAATAATAACGAAAATAATAATAATAATTTGAAGAAAAAGAAGAAAAAGAGGAAATGAAGAAAAAGAAAGAAAAAGAAAATGAAAAATGAAATAAAAATGAAAATGAAAAAGAAGAAGAGGAAAACGAAGAAGAAGAATTATAAAAATATGTGCAATACTACAAATTATAATAGTGATAAAAAATAAGTTGAAGAATGTACAATAAATATGATGATAATACTTATGATAACAATAATAATAATAATAATAATAATAATAATAATAATAATAATAATAATAATAATGGTAATAATAATAATAATAATAATAATAATAATAATAATAATAATAATAATAATAATAATAATAATAATAATAATAATAATAATAATAATAATAATAATAATAATAATAATAATAATAATAACTAGACGCATAGCACTGGGTGAGTGCACACCTCCACCAAAGATCGTCCTGAAAATTGGTATGGGCATCAACTGTGATCCTATGCATCATATGGAAGCATTTGTTTCGGAATTTAATGAAATTCTATTTTTTTGGAAAGTTTGACCTTGGGCGAACTTTTGGAGGTCAAGGTCAAAGATCAAGGTCAGGGCCATGCAAGGTGCATCATGTGGAAGCATTTGTTTCGAAATTTGATTATTTTTTTTTTTTTTAAACATTGACCTTGGGCGATTTTTTTCTAGGTCGAGGTCAAAGGTCAAGGCCAAGGTCATGCAAGGTGCGTATTTCCATGAGCTAAAATATGAACCAAGTCTGAAGTCTCTACGATGACGAGAACCGAAATTATGGCCAATTTGACCTTTTACATCAAAAGTTTAATGAGTTCTATTCTAGACGGACACGAAGCTTCCTTGAAAAATTGGTTGAGATATCCGCAAAATTGTGCACAGGAGACTGTTAAAGAACAAACAAACAAATAAATAAATAAATAAACATATTGACCGGACCAAAAACATAACCTCCTTCCAACTTCGTTGACGGAGGTAATAATAATAACAATAATTATAATGAAAAAAAAATATAATAATAATAATAATAATAATAATAATAATAATAATAATAATAATAATAATGATGTCGAAATAAGAATAATTAGGAATGACGCTAACTCCATAATAATAATGACGCTGACGCTATATAATATGAAATGACGGTTGCGCCCAGTCACCCCACTCCGGGAAGGAATGAGGGGTTGGAGATGAGTTAATGAGTATTGGCTTATATTTATCAATGTCTAAAAGAGAAACAATATTATCAGGAGGTGCTGTCCCCTCCACTTCCACGTTCATCACTTGGCGTTACCAATGTTTATTCTTCACAAGCTGTGAAGCACCAGCTTCGACTCATGTATCCGAAACACCTGCCAGCCAGTACAAATAAGGGGGTGGGAGGTTCGAGGGGTGGGGGATTGAGAGTAATGCGGTGGAGTACGAATGCGGGGAAGGGCGATACTGTTGTGGGGGGTAGGCTGTTGGAAGCAGAAATGCAGAATGAACTTACACACCAATGATATAAATAATACTGAACAACAAACATATTAACAACTTCTAGCCACAACACTGTGGTGGTAAGGGGAATCCCTTGCCATTGTTTATATTATGCACTCCTACGGCAAGCTAGTCACGTCATGATCGTTTGTGACACCAACACCATGGCAGGAGCTGTCCTTGGTCAAGTGCCGTTGTTGTGAGCATTCAGTATAGGTCAGCGGCATGCAACACATCCTAGTTATTATTGCATGCTCTGCATCATACGTTAATGATAGTGTGGAATTTCATCGCGTGGTCATGTTGCTAGGGCACGCCACGCCACCATATTTTAAATACCATAATTTATCACATACGGGCTCTTCCCTCCAAGTTTGTGATTGAAACTAGCTTTTATTATGTGCCGATAACATTAATCTGTCAATAAAAATAAATTGCAGCATTTTACAAGCATAACGAACAGTGGTAGTAGTGTAACGACAATTGTCATTTTACGTTGTGTCAGGTCATCTCCGACCAAGGGTTAATATCATACATAGTTGTCATTGCTTTAAGAGCTTTCAGAGGCTTCAGAGTTCCCATTCCCATGTGGTCACAAATGGACTGAACAAGAATGGCAACATATGTGTTGGAAACAATTCTTGTTCACACACACACACACACACACACACACACACACACACACACACACACACACACACACACACACACATTTATTGATATTCGCTGTTGTGGTACTCGATAAGCCAGCTTCTCTTTAGGATTTGGTTTATCGTTAGCATGATAGCGGCAGCCTAAACTCTTATAGTTGAATTAAGTTCTCCTGTGCTCACGGGGAAATTTATAAGATATTTAGGGTTTAAAACAATCTGTATCAACGTCACGTCACATCTGAGTTCATTTAGTTCCTTATACCATGTATACCATTATTCCAGATGTCGATAGTCATCGTAACAAGCTAATATTACGTCAGGCAGTCATTTCAGTTTTCGAAAGACATGGAAACAGTAGTAAATATGATGCACCGAGTGAAGACAGAGGCAGTAATATTTTGCATTCTATATAGGTAGTATGTAGTGCAAACACTATAATAGTAATGTTGCTTTCCCATGTGTGACGAACATATTGAGAAAAAATACTAGGTAGCAGCCCTCCTTAACAAACTCCCCTTCACCCTCAGTTCCCTCTAGTCGTCTTACTCTTCCACGCCCACTCTCCCGTATTCTCAATCTTCCCTGTCTGACAACTTCCTTGCACCGGGTCGCTGATAACAGTTGGAAAACTTACTGAGTAGAAAAGTGTTTTAATTTTTCGTTGACAACGCAGTAATGAGAATATAATAAAGGGGAACAGCAGCCATGGAACGCGCACTATATTGTCTGAAGTTCAATACATTTTGACGTAGCCACATCAAACTTTATTTTCATAGCCACACTAAGATCAGTCACACTCTATCAGACGATCTAAAGTGAAAGTAAAACACAAAATAGAGCACTAAATGTATTTTCATGTAATGATACCCATTTGTTATGAGGTAAAAACTTGGGCTGTCAGTTCCAGCTGGCTTGCTGCAAGCCTCGCAAAGAGAGCCCATGGTTGCCGTGGTCTCTACAAAATAAATAAAAATAATAGATACAATTATTATGACCTGAATCTCAATAGTTTCTTCATTACGTAATTATGAAGATTATCCAAATGCCCTAAATAGCATAGGTGTTAGCCTGCATCAATATTAAGTGTGTTCCTGTTGTAACAGTTAGAAGTAGTATTCACAGATCATACTTCCCTAGTCACTGACTGTAAATATTTGTCATGAAATATTGTCACAAATGACAAAATAAAACTATTATTTTAACTAACGTCAATGCTGCAAAATAATAGATTAAGTTACCAACACACGATATTAGTAGTGTCATTTCCTTACTGGGTGCAATATTTTCGAAGCTAGAAACGCGTCCAGCCACCCTCCTCGATGGCATCCTGGAGCCGGTCTGAGATGGACGCACCAGAGCATCTTGCTAGGTCTGGGTTACCTCGGAATGGCTCCCACTGTACCCTCGTGTGGTCCATGAATTGTAGTGGTGTCCACTCCCAGTCTGGGTCCCATGTATTAACAACTGAGCCCCACAAATTTTCTATATGGTTCATGTCACAACCCTTACCGGCCAGGGCAGCACACTTAAGATTTTGTGAGTGGCAAACCACTGCTGAACTACCCCGGAAGAATGGATTGGGCAGCGATCAAGGACAAAATTAATGGGACCAGGCGGGAAGGGAAAATTATTGTTATGAAGAGATGGGAGGAAAACTTTTTTTTCCAAAATATCAACATATTTGTCGGCATTGAACCGACCGTCTATTTGCATGATGTCACCGACACCATGTAGCGTCATATAGCCCCAAATATTAACGGACACCCTGCCACTACGTGCCTCCTCGTAGATGTTGCGGCGATCATATCTACGAAGGAGTTACAGTAGCATTCTAAGTAAACAACATAAAATACAAAGAAAATGTAATAAATTATGAATATCAGCAATACTGGAGGGTAAGTGACGAGGGATTAAACACTGGAAACAATAGGTCGAAGCGAGAGAGGTAGGAGACAAATGTTGAAAGAAGAGTAATTATATAATTTCCTTCTTTGACATGGATGTTGATTAAAGGTCAAAAGTGACAGCTGATGTTGAGAGGCATGGTTTTGGCTGTGTTATGGTTTAACACTGCACCAAATGGATCAGGGGGACCTGATATATAGTGATGACTTCCTTTGGGTTTTGCATTTGCTCTCAGACAATATCGATTTAACGGCCGTCTTAAATAGGCAGCATAAAGTAAAACGATGTGATAGGCTTATTACCTTGTGTTATTTTTTTTCTCCACAAGTGAGTGCGGCCATGTTTACTGGAGTTGAAACATTTCTCGTCAGTGAACACAGTCCTCTCCCAAAAGTCCATATCCTTACCCACATACTCACGAGCGAAGGCGAGCCTGGCAGCGCGATGTGCATCGGTGAGGTGCTCCTTTTTTGCAGGTGTCCGATGGTGAATCCCCTCTGAATGTAGTCGCCGCCGCCTTGTGGTCATGGCCACCTGCGATCTTGTTGCTTCCCTCAATTGTGTGGCTGGTGTGAAGGTCATGCGTTCCGCTGCCTGCAGGACCTGGTCGTCCTCATCCCCAGTAGTTACACGTGATCGGGGTTTCCTCACTAATCATTTAAAAAGATAAACCTAGATATCTGTGAAGCACCTCTGCTATTGTAGGTAATAATGTGCTTTTACTAAGTTAAGCTAGTGGTAGCAAGCTTCCTATAACCTGGCCAGTAGTGTTTATGAAAACAGCTTAAAATATGTAAACCAACTTAACAGAAACGGGAATACTCCGATGTTAATGGTGCTGAGCTTCGTCTCGCCCGACTACTTGCTCCAAAGTGGATGTAGGTGAAAATGGCACAGGCAAAAATGGCACAGGTAAAAATGGCACAGGTGAAAATGGCACAGGCAAAAATGGCACAGGTAAAAATGACACAGGTGAAAATGACACAGGTGAAAATGGCACAGGTGAAAATGGCACAGGTAAAAATGACACAGGTGAAAATGGCACAGGTAAAAATGACACAGGTAAAAATGGCACAGGTGAAAATGGCACAGGTGAAAATGGCACAGGTGAAAATGACACAGGTGAAAATGGCACAGGTGAAAATGACACAGGTGAAAATGACACAGGTAAAAATGGCACAGGTAAAAATGGCACAGGTGAAAATGGCACAGGTGAAAATGGCACAGGTGAAAATGACACAGGTGAAAATGGCACAGGTGAAAATGGCACAGGTGAAAATGGCACAGGTGAAAATGACACAGGTAAAAATGGCACAGGTAAAAATGGCACAGGTGAAAATGACACAGGTAAAAATGGCACAGGTAAAAATGGCACAAGTAAAAATGGTACAGGTGAAAATGACACAAGTAAAAATGGCACAGGTAAAAATGGCACAAGTAAAAATGGCACAGGTGAAAATGACACAGGTAAAAATGGCACAGGCAAAAATGGCACAAGTAAAAATGGTACAGGTAAAAATGGCACAAGTAAAAATGGTACAGGTAAAAATGGCACAGGTGAAAATGGCACAGGTGAAAATGGCACAGGTGAAAATGGCACAGGTGAAAATGGCACAGGTGAAAATGGCACAGGTGAAAATGACACAGGCAAAAATGGCACAGGTAAAAATGGCACAAGTAAAAATGGTACAGGTAAAAATGGCACAAGTAAAAATGGTACAGGTAAAAATGGCACAGGTGAAAATGGCACAGGTGAAAATGGCACAGGCAAAAATGGCACAGGCAAAAATGGCACAGGTAAAAATGGCACAGGCAAAAATGGCACAAGTAAAAATGGTACAGGTAAAAATGGCACAGGTAAAAATGGCACAAGTAAAAATGGTACAGGTAAAAATGGCACAGGTAAAAATGGCACAGGCAAAAATGGCACAGGTGAAAATGGCACAGGTGAAAATGGCACAGGTAAAAATGGCACAAGTAAAAATGGTACAAGTAAAAATGGCACAGGTAAAAATGGCACAAGTAAAAATGGTACAGGTAAAAATGGCACAGGTAAAAATGGCACAGGCAAAAATGGCACAAGTAAAAATGGCACAGGTAAAAATGGCACAGGTAAAAATGGCACAAGTAAAAATGGTACAAGTAAAAATGGCACAGGTAAAAATGGCACAGGCAAAAATGGTACAAGTAAAAATGGCACAGGTAAAAATGGCACAGGTAAAAATGGCACAGGTAAAAATGGCACAGGCAAAAATGGCACAAGTAAAAATGGCACAGGTAAAAATGGCACAGGTAAAAATGGCACAGGCAAAAATGGTACAAGTAAAAATGGCACAGGTAAAAATGGCACAGGTAAAAATGGCACAAGTAAAAATGGTACAGGTAAAAATGGCACAGGTAAAAATGACACAGGTAAAAATGGCACAGGTGAAAATGACACAGGCAAAAATGGCACAGGTGAAAATGGCACAGGTGAAAATGGCACAGGTGAAAATGGCACAGGTAAAAATGGCACAGGTGAAAATGGCACAGGTGAAAATGGCACAGGTGAAAATGGCACAGGTGAAAATGGCACAGGTGAAAATGGCACAGGTAAAAATGGCACAGGTGAAAATGGCACAGGTGAAAATGGCACAGGTGAAAATGGCACAGGCAAAAATGGCACAGGTGAAAATGACACAGGTGAAAATGGCACAGGTGAAAATGGCACAGGTAAAAATGGCACAGGTAAAAATGGCACAGGTGAAAATGGCACAGGCAAAAATGGCACAGGTGAAAATGACACAGGTGAAAATGGCACAGGTGAAAATGACACAGGTAAAAATGGCACAGGTGAAAATGGCACAGGTGAAAATGGCACAGGTGAAAATGGCACAGGTAAAAATGACACAGGTAAAAATGGCACAGGTGAAAATGGCACAGGTGAAAATGACACAGGCAAAAATGGCACAGGTAAAAATGGCACAGGTGAAAATGACACAGGCAAAAATGGCACAGGAAAAAATGGCACAGGTGAAAATGACACAGGCAAAAATGGCACAGGCAAAAATGGCACAGGTGAAAATGACACAGGCAAAAATGGCACAGGTAAAAATGGCACAGGTGAAAATGACACAGGTAAAAATGACACAGGTAAAAATGGCACAGGTGAAAATGACACAGGTGAAAATGGCACAGGCAAAAATGGCACAGGCAAAAATGGCACAGGTAAAAATGGCACAGGCAAAAATGGCACAAGTAAAAATGGTACAGGTAAAAATGGTACAGGTAAAAATGGCACAGGTAAAAATGGCACAAGTAAAAATGGCACAGGCAAAAATGGCACAGGCAAAAATGGCACAGGTAAAAATGGCACAAGTAAAAATGGTACAGGTAAAAATGGCACAAGTAAAAATGGTACAGGTAAAAATGGCACAGGTAAAAATGGCACAAGTAAAAATGGCACAGGCAAAAATGGCACAGGTAAAAATGGCACAAGTAAAAATGGTACAGGTAAAAATGGCACAAGTAAAAATGGCACAGGTAAAAATGGCACAAGTAAAAATGGTACAGGTAAAAATGGCACAGGTAAAAATGGCACAGGCAAAAATGGCACAAGTAAAAATGGTACAGGTAAAAATGGCACAGGTAAAAATGGCACAGGCAAAAATGGCACAAGTAAAAATGGTACAGGTAAAAATGGCACAGGTAAAAATGGCACAGGTAAAAATGGCACAGGTAAAAATGGCACAAGTAAAAATGGCACAGGCAAAAATGGCACAGGCAAAAATGGCACAGGTGAAAATGACACAGGTAAAAATGGCACAGGTATAAATGGCACAGGTAAAAATGGCACAGGTAAAAATGGCACAGGCAAAAAATGGCACAGGAAAAAATGGCACAGGTATAAATGGCACAGGTAAAAATGGCACAGGTAAAAATGGCACAAGTAAAAATGGTACAGGTAAAAATGGCACAAGTAAAAATGGCACAGGCAAAAATGACACAGGTAAAAATGGCACAGGTAAAAATGGCACAGGTAAAAATGGCACAGGTAAAAATGGCACAAGTAAAAATGGCACAAGTAAAAATGGTACAGGTAAAAATGGCACAAGTAAAAATGGCACAGGTAAAAATGACACAGGTAAAAATGGCACAGGTAAAAATGGCACAGGTAAAAATGGCACAGGTAAAAATGGCACAGGCAAAAATGGCACAGGTAAAAATGGCACAGGTAAAAATGGCACAGGTAAAAATGGCACAAGTAAAAATGGTACAGGTAAAAATGGCACAAGTAAAAATGGCACAGGCAAAAATGGCACAGGCAAAAATGGCACAGGTAAAAATGGCACAAGTAAAAATGGCACAAGTAAAAATGGTACAAGTAAAAATGGCACAAGTAAAAATGGTACAAGTGTTAAAGTAGGGAAAAATGGGACATTTAAGGCCGGTACTCATGGTCTTGGCTGTCACCACTCACTTTATGTCATCTGTCAACAACAAAAGGAACAACTGAAATACAAATTATTATTTAGCTCCCCTGCATCTGATGTCACTTGCCTTCACCCTCCCCGCCCCCCGCCCTTCCCACGGCCCAAAGTGTGCGGCGGGCACTTTGGGGCCGCCGCCAACATGAAGACAAAGGCAGCAGAAACTGAAGATAAACCTGGACAAATTTACAGCACCAGCCTGGAAAGCTTACCATCTGAAGCAAAGGCATTACTTCAAAGATAGAACGCCATAAAGAGAACTCTGCGAAACCAAAGATCAAAACTCTATCCACCAGTACCAGAAAGACTTGAGGATTTGAAACTTGCTGGAGAATGGACTACTACAGCAGGGCCCGAACCAAAGCCATTCCTGTTCTTCGATAATGGACCAGAAACTAACAACCGAATAATTGTTTTTGGATCTGACGAATCACTACAGTTACTTGCTTCTGCTGAAACATGGTAACTATGCAATGGCTCCACCTGGATTTCTACAGCTTTATGTAATACGCAACCCAATCGGCAATACTGCAGTTTCTACTGTTTCTGCTTGTCTGCAGACTAAAACACAAGAAACATATGAAACCCTGCTACAATCAATCCTGAATCGCTGCCACGAGATTGAGCTCTACCCAGACCCATCAACCATAATTGTTGACTTTGAGCAGGCGGTTATCCAAGCCATCAACAATATTTTTGGACCAGAGACTCGCACACAAGGTTGCTTCTACCACCTGACTCAAAGTACCTGGAGAAAAATACAAAAACTAGGCCTGACCAACTATTGCAACTATTGACTTTCGTCAAATTGGTGGAGAAATTGACCCACTTGCATTTCTACCCATTGAAGATGTCCGAGCAGGAATGCAAGTACTCAAGGGTAGATGTCCTGACGAGCCAGTCCCACTGCTAGAGTACTTCTACCAAACCTATGTTGCTGGTACATATGTTCATAAAAGAAAACGCAACCCCCAGCCAGGCATTCCAGGACTAAACCTTCGCCATATTCCAACAAGATTTCCCCCAGAGCTTTGGAACGTACATCAAGTCACAATGAATGACTGTCCAAGGACCAACAACTTGTGTGAAACCTGGAACAACAAATTTTACCATCTTGTTGGATACCAGCACCCATCTATCTGGAAGATGGTCAGAACTTTTAAGCAAGAAGAGGATGTCGTGAGTGAGGTGATTGCTAGAGACTCGGTTGGAGAACCACCTAGGAAGAGAACAAGGAGAGTTCACATCGATCTACAAATAAGACTAAAGAATTTATGCACAGACTATACAGAAGGAAGGAAGAACCTTGAACAGTTGCTATCTGGAATGGGTCATAACATTAGATTTTAGTAATAAAGATACAGTTATTTAAGAGAGTTATATTTGGTATGCTGTTTCAACAATTGCCATTTTATTTGTGCCATTTTTTTCTTACTTTTCCACTTGTGCCATTTTTACCGTGCCATTTTTAGCTGTGCCATTTTTACTGTGCACCGGGATGGATCAGTGGGTCGAAGTCGTCGGTGAGTGTAGGCGGCCGGGAAGGGCACAAGGGGTATTTGGAGGGTCAACACGGGATCATGGAAACGCTGGAAAACGCAGGAAGACCAGACGAAGAACAGGACTCGGAGGACACAGCAGTGCCATCAGGAGCTTCAGCAGCAGGAGCGGTAGCAGATGCAGTCGTCTCAGCAGCACCAGCAGTAGTAATGGTGGAGGACGTCGTGGGGAAGGAGGTATACGGGTGGCGGGGTAGGGAGTGGACCCTCGGGAGGACCTTGGGTACCCGACTTGCAGGACTTGGGTAATTCCGCGCCAGGGAAAGGGGCGCTCTTGCCCTCCTCCTCCACCGCCTCGCTTCCGCCGTCATCTCTCGACTCCGCTGTGGAAAGAAGACGACGTTAGAATATGGGTGTGAAGATGACGAACAGAATAAACAGTAGTAACAGCAATGATGATAATGACAGGTACACACGGAGCAGACACTCACCCTGCAGCACACCTGCATGAACATGCACACCAGCAGCGCCCACACCATCAGCCCGCCAACCACCAACACCACGACTGACATCCTGATCCGCACGACGGAGGAACAAGACTTCTTCGAAGGAATGGACACGGAGGAGCACCTCTGCTCTCTTCGAAGTCTGGAGTCAGAATGATTGACCCTTGCCTGACACGCCATAATATATCCACTCTGACCTCACTCCAGACTCCAGCGCAATACCCCCCCACCAACCCCTGAGACATCACTCCTACCGGCCCCCCACCTGCTCATCGGTCAGGTAAACCCAAGCCTGCTTGGTGGAAGGGCTTCCACGGGTGGATAAAACATAGTAAAGGAGATGATGAGGTGTAGGGAGGGAGAGCTATCGTGATTCATTTTATCCTCAATACATCATTTATATACGTTTGACCGTCACCAGAAACTATTAAATAAAGTCAGGGCTCATGGGATACGAGGGAAGGTATTTAATTGGATTAAGGCGTGGATTAGCGACAGGAGACAGGTTACCATACACGGGAAAAAATCAGAATGGGCTAATGTTACCAGTGGGGTTCCTCAAGGTTCAGTTTTAGGCCCGCTTCTATTCATTATCTACATCAATGACATAGACAATGGGATAACCAGTGACATAGGTAAATTTGCAGATGACACCAAAATAGGACACACTATTAGGACAGGGGAGGATGCTAGAGCACTGCAGGAGGATCTCAACAAACTGTCAGCTTGGTCAGAGAAATGGCAGATGAATTTTAACATCACCAAGTGTAGCGTACTTAGTGTAGGAACACGCAACCCATTGCACGGGTATAGTTTAGACTCCACAGCGATACGCAGGTCAGAGTGTGAAAGGGATCTGGGAGTGTTAGTGAACTCTGACCTAAAACTAAGGAAGCAATGTATTAGTGCGAGGAATAGGGCTAACAGGGTATTAGGCTTTATTAACAGGACGGTAACCAACAGGAGTCCAGAGGTCATCCTCAGACTCTATTTAGCGTTAGTTAGGCCACACTTAGATTATGTTGTCCAGTTTTGGTGCCCACACTACAGAATGGACATCAACTTGCTAGAATCAGTTCAGAGGAGGATAACCAAGATGATTCAGGGGCTGAGGAACCTTCCATATCAAAATAGGCTGAAACATCTAAACTTACATTCACTAGAGAGACGAAGAGTGCTGGGAGATCTGATAGAAGTATTCAAATGGGTCAAGGGTTACAACAAAGGCGATATAAGTAAAGTACTGAGAATTAGCCAGCAGGATAGAACTCGCAGTAATGGATTTAAATTAGAAAAGTATATATTTAGGAGAGATATAGGCAAGCATTGGTTTAGCAATAGGGTGGTGGGGGAATGGAATAGACTCAGCAATCACATAGTTAGTGCAGGGACGATAGCTTGTTTTAAGAGTAGACTGGATAACTACATGGACGAGGATGATAGGTGGCAGTGAGGTGTGGGTGCAGTAAGGTGACGGGGTACTGGAGCGTACGCCCGTACCGAAGGTAAACGAGGATCAAGCCTCTACCTGTAACCCCTGAAACTACACCTCACCCACCGTGAGTAGTGGGGGGGATTCTGGAGCTGCCCTGTGTAGGCCACTCGACCTCTTGCAGTTTCCCTATGTTCTTATGTTACCTACTAATGTGTGTTTGATTTACATGACAGTGGAGACGATGAGGATAGGGCGTGAGAACTGTCATTATTTACACTCAATAGCTACATCATTTATACCGTCTTCACCTTATCTACTTATGTGTTTGATTGTTTATATGTTTTATGGCCTCCCTTCATCACATTTATCCGTTATGTGCCTCATTCTACTCCACACGCTTCCATTCTTTCTACAGGCCTCATACATCCCATCTTCCTTTTCTCTCCATCATCCCTCCATCTTCATCCTTTTGTATCTGATTTGCGTGTTTCATCGTGTCCATCTCAACTCTCCATAATGTATTTCATTATACACCACACGCTTCCATTACCAAATATTTTTTTATTACAAACTCTCCATAAGATATCTTTTACGCCTCTCCAATGTACATTTCAGTATTTTATTATTTCACTCATTCATATAATTCTTACTTCTGTTTACCATTGCGCCGTCTTACAAGCCGTGAACTATAACTAAATGCAAGGAAACAGGAACGTGGGAAAGAAAGAAAAGAACGTTTGTGTTTTCTGCTACTCTTTATTTCTTCCTTAACTATATACAACTTAGGACGGTATGCCACTCAGTCCTATATGCTGCTACTAATTTGAAAGGTTACATACAAGCTCGCAAACTAACCTCTTTGTCTATCTACTCCGGTAATCATTTTTAAGAAGACATACAAACGCGGATATTAACCTCTGTATCTTCCTACTCTGGTCATATTTTTAAGATTACATATAAACTTGCAAATTAGCCTCTCTCTCTATCTATTCTTCTGGTTATTGCAAAAAATACATACAAACTCACGAATCAACCTCTCTATTTATCTACTCTGGTAATTATTTTATAAGATTACATAATTATAAAGTCGCAAACTTACATGTCTGTCTACTCTGGCAATTACTTTCAAAATTACATACAGACTCGCAAATTTACATCTCTCTCTCTCTCTCTCTCTCTCTCTCTCTCTCTCTCTCTCTCTCTCTCTCTCTCTTCTGCTAATTATTGTAAAGATTAAATACACTCGCGAATTTATCTCTATCTCCCACACACACCTAATTTAAGATGATCACAATTCTGTAATAAAAAAATACTAATGCAATACTGATGGTGACACAAACACGAGCTGCCACACATTCTAAACGAGAGACAGTGAAGTACAAAGTCTTAATAAGAGTCCGAAACGTTTGGTGATGTCTTGTGTCCAACGCTTCAGGTCAACGGAGCATCAAGTAGCCAGTCAGTTCGCTTCGCCTCACTTCGCCGTCTTCCCCTCCTCCGCCGCCTCCTCCTCTTCCAGTATGGGCGCCAGCGTCTCCCTGGGACTCACGGGCATCCCACCGCGTGCCTCCATTTCCTCCACCTAAAAGGAAGAAAAAAGATGCTATTAATAACACGAGTAAAGAGTGTACTGTTAGGGAAAGAAGAGTATCTGCTATGGTGTAAATAAACCGCTAAAAATAAGTGCGTACCTACAGGAAGGCAATAAAGCTGTGAAATAACTACCGGTAAATCTTAAATAAATATCAATGCTGTGAAATGATTATCTAAAACTAAGTAAACAGTAATGCCGTGAAATAAATATTTAAAACGAAACGTGGCCACACACACACACACACACACACACACATTCGTAACACTAACTAAACTACCGTGAAATAACTAAACTAAATAAATGATAAAAAGATGTGAAATAATAACGAAACAAACAATGCGGTGAAATAAAGTAAATAATCTCAATAAAGCCAAAACGAGCCTACTCACCAAATTCTGCAGCCGCTTCAGTCCCTCCTCGCAGCCAACACACGTCATCGGTGTGCTCCTCGGAACCTCATCCTCGGGAATACACGTCCTGTCCACAGTGTCCAGCCCCTGCCGCAACCTCTCCAGCACGGGGGAGGCCTGGCTGGGGGAGGGGGGGCTGCGAAGTAACCTGATGGACCGCTGGGGTGTCATGGTACTACCGTTGGGAGAAGTGCTCGAGGGTGAATATGGGGTACGGGGATGTGTTGGGGTCTGGGCTGGAGACGTGGGATGGAGAGGCTGTGCCGGTGATGAGGGTGATATGGGATGTAGGGGAAGGCTGGGGGAAGACGGGGAATGAACCTTAGAGCAAAATGTGTACGGGGGAGGCGCAGACGAGGCACTGGGAGACTCAGGGGCAGCAGGGACATGGGTCGAGTCTTCAGGGGTCGGTGAAGTAGTAGCAGCAGGCGTAGGGTAACAGGAAGAGCCAGCAGGGATGACGTAGTGGTGAAAGGCCCCTGAGATGAGCCGCGGGTAGTAGACGTTATGCGTCCAGCGAAGACACGGGGCCCCGGGGGTAGTCTCCTGGCCCCGGGGTTGTGGCACTCGGTTCCGGCACTGTCCCGCCTCGTCGTCGAACTCCTCCATCCACTCGTCATCGTACTCGTCGCGGCGGAAGTACCTCTGAAGGGCAAAAGAAGTAGAGGTAGAGATATTATTGTGGTAGTAGGATTAGTAGCAGCAGCCTAATGGTGGTTGATGCAGTAAAATAATATATAATTGTAAAAGTAATGGTCTAAGATATATATTAAGTGTAGTAATCGTAGTAGTAGTAATGAATAAAGAAAGAAAATACACAAATCCTTCAAAAAACAGACCAGATAAATCCACTGAGGAAGAAAAATAACAAAACTTCTAAAACTAAATAAGCTTGTTACAGTGAGTTACCTTCAGTTTGTCGCACAGCCGAATCAACAGGAACAGCAGCCCCACAAACAGCGCCAGGCCTATCAACGCCACCGCCACCGCCTCCATCGCCAGCTGACTGATGGTAGGTGTGGAGAGACTGAGGGACTCGAGACGGAGGTATGACTCGCTACTGATGGAGGGAAGGCGGAAGAGGTATGGAGATGTAGAGCACAGCGTTTGGTCTGCTCTCCTCGACGCCAGAAGCTACAGTGACGGATGACCTTATCTATCTGCTTGGATTAAGAAGGACCCACCTCCTGACCCCCCCTTCCTTTGACCTCTCCTTCCTACCTCCCAGCTCAAACATTTTTCTCACCCCCTCTTCTTCATATCCTCTATCTACTTCACTACCTCCCTCTCCTTTCCTTCCCCCTTTACCTCTCTCTCTTTTCTCCGCCTCTCCTTTCCTCATTTCGCTGTTTAATCCCCTACCCCTTCCCCCCATCCGCCCACCCTCCCTCTCCCCCATTTTCAATCTTTACCTCACCTACTCCCTATACTCCTCCCCTTTATCCCTTCTTCCCCTCCTACCCCATTCTTCTCTCTCCCTCTCTGGTTCTGATTCACCTGACCTTACCTGACGCAACCCACCTCATCCACACCTTTCTGTCTTCCTGCCCTGACCTTACTGTTAATTACCACACGCACACACACACACACACACACACACACACACACACACGCACCTGGTAACAGTATCTTGTGTTCCTAACTTCTTTTATTATTATTATTATTATTATTATTATTATTATTATTATTATTATTAATATTATTATTATTATTATACTGTTCTGCTTTACTTGTTTTATTCTATTATTTCTTTCTATTTTATTGTTATGCTGTTTTCTTACTGGTTTTGATTTACCTGTTCTAGTTTGTCCCCTTTATTCCTTTTATTTGTTTATTTATTCTTTTATTTATTTCTTTTAACTTTATTTCTCTCATATTCTCTCACCTTATCACTAATTCCCTTCATCCACCTTCATTATCATATCCCTCCTCCTCCTCTCATTCAATCTCCCTTACATTTATCTCATATCATACTTTCCTTTTACTTATATTTTTTTATCATTTAGTTTATCCAGTCACCTTATTCCTCTATTCTTTCACCCAACTTGCAATCTCCTTCCTCTACCCTTTATTTATTATCTCCACTCCTCTTCCTCTCTTCCATATTCCTACACTTGTTTTTTTTATCAATTTTCTTCTACTTGTATTTTTTCCCCTCGTTTAGTTTCCCCAGTCACCTTATTTCTCTATCCTTTCACCCCACAAGTAGGTTAATCTCCCCTCCTCTACCTGTCATTATCTTCCCTCCTCCTCCTTTTATTCATATTCTCCCATATTTTCTTATTTGGTAACTTTCTTCCTCTATTTTTATCATTTACTTTTCTCAGTCACATTATTTCTCACCCCACCAGCATGTTTTAAGATTAATGTGAAGTATATATTGCTAATTCTTATCTTTATTTATTTATTTGGAGAGGATATGTTTTAGCAAAGGATGTTCCGCAAAGAGTCTAATGTGCTTCTTATATATGGTTTCTTTTTTTGGCAAAGGAGGCAGTTAAGAACATAAGAACATAGAACATAGGGAAACTGCAAGAGGCCGGGTGGCCTACACAGGGCAGCTCCAGAATCCCCCCCACTACTCACGGTGGGTGAGGTGTAGTTACAGGGGTTACAGGTAGAGGCTTGATCCTCGTTATACCGGCGGTACTAGGCACGCATCCAGTACCCCGTCACCTTACTGTACCCACACCTCACTGCCACCTGTCGTCCTCGTCCATGTAGCTATCCAGTCTACTCTTAAAACAAGCTATCGTCCCTGCACTAACTATGTGATTGCTGAGTCTATTCCATTCCCCCACCACCCTATTACTAAACCAATGCTTGCCTATATCTCTCCTAAATATATACTTTTCTAATTTAAATCCATTATTGCGAGTTCTATCCTGTTGGCTAATTTTCAGTACTTTACTTATATCGCCTTTGTTGTAACCCTTGACCCATTTGAATACTTCTATCAGATCTCCCCGCACTCTTCGTCTCTCTAGTGAATGTAAGTTTAGATGTTTCAGCCTATTTTGATATGGGAGGTTCCTCAGCCCCTGAATCATCTTGGTCATCCTCCTCTGAACTGATTCTAGCAAGCTGATGTCCATTCTGTAGTGTGGGCACCAAAACTAGACAGCATAATCTAAGTGTGGCCTAACTAACGCTAAACAGAGTCTGAGGATGACCTCTGCACTCCTTTTGGTTACCGTCCTGTTAATAAAGCCTAATACCCTGTTAGCCCTATTCCTCGCACTAATACATTGCTTCCTTAGTTTTAGGTCAGAGTTCATTAACACTCCCAAATCCCTTTCACACTCAGACCTGCCTATCGCTGTGGAGTCTAAACTATACCCGTGTAATGGGTTGCGTGTTCCTACACTAAGCACGCTACACTTGGTGTTGTTAAAATTCATCTGCCATTTCTCTGACCAAGCTGACAGTTTGTTGAGATCCTCCTGCAGTGCTCTAGCATCCTCCCCTGTCCTAATAGTGCGTCCTATTTTGGTGTCATCTGCAAATTTACCTATGTCACTAGTTATCCCATTGTCTATATCATTGATGTAGATAATGAATAGAAGGGGGCCTAAAACTGAACCTTGAGGAACCCCACTGGTAACATTACCCCATTCGGATTTTTTACCGTTAATAGTAACCCTCTGTTTCCTGTCGCTAATCCACGCCTTAATCCAATCAAATACCTTCCCTCTTATCCCATGAGCCCTGACTTTATTTAACAGTCTCTGGTGAGGTACCTTATCGAAAGCCTTACTAAAATCAAGATAAACCACATCATAGCTCTCATTATTGTCAGCTGCCTCGTACACTCTATTGTAAAATAATATAAGATTAGTGAGGCACGACTTTCCTTTAGTAAACCCATGCTCGTGAATTAAACTATGTCTGTCTATATGGTCCCTAATACTATCAACTATTATTGACTCAATCATTTTACCTATAACTGACGTCAAACTAATCGGCCTATAGTTCTCCATAGAAGATTTGTCTCCCTTCTTAGATATTGGAATAACGTGTGCCTGCCTCCATGAAACAGGCACCACCCCTGTGTCTAGTGATTTCCTAAATACTTCAGTTAACTGCCCACTTATTTCAGTTACGCATTCCTTTATTACCCTGGGGAAAAGTTCATCTGGCCCTGGCCCCTTGGTGACTTAAATCTATCTATCTGTCTAATCATGAGCTCCCTACTTATGTTGATGTCGGTTAATTCTTCTACCTCTTCTCCCCTGTAGATCTGTTCTCCCTGAGAACCTTTCTTTGGTAAATACATTTAAGAAATATCTATTTAACGCCTCGCTCATATCCTCATCACTATCAATCAGTGATTCGCCTGACTTAAGCGGCCCTATCTTATCCCTAACTTTGGTCTTATAAAGCTGAAAGAAGCCCTTTGGATTGGTCTTTTGCTTCCCTGGCAATTCTAATCTTATAATTACGTTTTACCATACGTGTGTTTTTCTTTACTGCTTTAGCTAAATTGTTGTAACTATCCCTTAGGTGAGTTTCCCCCCTTTTAATTCCAACATATAGTCTTCTTTTCCTTCCTATTTCAGTTTTTAGCCTGTCTGTCATCCATCTCGGGTAATTACCTGTTGACCTGACTTCCCTGTGAGATATAAACTGTTTCTGTCATAATTTAATCTCCCTGACCAGACTATTGTACTCACCCTCCAAGCTACTGACCTGACTAGTGACCTCACCAGAGATTACCGCCCCTCCCTGCTCTGGGTCCTGACCTACTTCTGATCTCACTCCCCTAAGCCTTTCCAGCTGTTTTCTTAACCCCTCGTAGTCTGCCTTCCTGAAGTCAGGTATTAATGTGTTGTTACTGCTGACTCTATCCTCCCATTTAATATTAAATCTAATTTCCTTATGATCACTGTTACCTAATGAATCCCCAACCTCAATGTTGCTTATTATGTCCTCTCTATTAGTTAACAACAAATCCAAAATATTTTCTTCCCTCGTTGGTGTTCTAATTAACTGCTTAAGGAAACTATCCTGTATCACATCTAACAAATCCTGTGCCTCTTGGTCTCCGGATAAAGTATCCCACTCTATGTTCCTATAATTGAAATCCCCAATTACACACACATTCCTATATCTTGACGCCCTACTAATTTCTTGTAAAGGGTTGGCTACTGTCCCTGGTAAGGTTGGGCGGTCTGTAAAGTACTCCGATGACAAGCTTCTCCTTCCTACCTATTGTTTCTACCCAGAGGGATTCTGTTTTGCTATCTTCCTTAATTGAGTTGTTAATGACACTTAAGATTGTTCCTGACGAAGAGTGCGACCCCACCCCCCTTCCTGCCTATTCGGTCTTGGTGGAATAACTTATACCCTTCAATCTCTAATTCTGGGAGAAAGTGTCTGTCTGCAGAGTTTATCCATGGCTCTGTGATCGCTATCATATCAAATTTCTCTACGCACGCCTTTCCCCTCAATAAATCTATCTTATTCCTAATAGTTCTACTGTTTGTATAGTACACATTTAGACCTACCCCTTGCCTTACCCTGCAGCCGCTATTGTTATTACTACATTTAGTGCTCCCACTTGGTATTGCCATCTTAGGCCCCTTCTTACTTACCCTAAAAAACCCTGCAGGGCCCCCAATCCACGTTCAAGGTCGTCAGACAAGATATGTACCCCCTCCCATGAAAGGTGAACCCCGTCCCTCTGGTATAGGTGGTTCTTGCCAAAGAAACTGTCCCAGGCGTCGACAAATTTCCATCCATTGGCTTTGCAATAATCTGCCAACCTGCAGTTTAAATGCAATAGCCCTGGACATCCAAATGGCACCAACCCGCCGCCTTGGCAGAACCCCACACACCACAGGAGCCCCGCCTTTGGTCGTAATTCTTCGAATGGCCTCAATGTAGCGACGCAGGAGCTGCTCACTACCTAACCTGCCTATGTCGTTCCATCCCACCCTCAGGCAGACGACGGGTTTGACTCCCTCGCCTGAAATGCACGACACTACCCTGTCGCTGACATCCTTAATCCCCGCCCCAGGAAAACACACCCTGGTCCTACGTGTCCTATCTTTAGCACAGAAGGCCCTATCTAACAACCTGACCTGGCTATCCCCAACAACCAAAATATTACCTCTGGGCAGGGATTTGTCATCTGCCCTCCTCTCCTTCACTCCCTCCCTCAGCTCAGAGAGAGCCTGGAAGGAGTTGCGGCACTCCACACCCGCAGGATTGGTCCTCTTCAGCTCTAAGCAGTTGCCATGGCTCTTCACTACCTGCCAGCCCCCATCTTGTGACGGTGTACTGTGTACGTTCAAAGGCTATAAATAAAGGCATAGATAAAATGTAAGATACAAAAAAAGCCTCTACCCTCTTCCTCCTCCACCATCACCTTCCTCCTTCATCTTGCTTCCCATCTACCTTCCTCTTCCACTTCCTCCTCGTCACCTTCATTCTCTGCCTATTGCTCCCCATCCACCTTCCTTGTCTTCCACTTGCTCCCCATTCACCTTCCACCTCCCTCCTCTTCCTCTTGTTCTTCTTTTACCTTCCTCCTCCTCCACTATTGCCCACTTCCTGCTCCTCTTCCACTTGCTGCCCATTCTCCTTCCTTATCGTCCACTTGCTACTCATCCATCTTCCACCTGCTCCCCATTCTCCTTCCTCCTTTCATTTCATTTCTAGGGGACTCGCTGAGGGCCACCCTTGGGTGGCATGCTATGCGGGGGTTGTGCGGTGGATTCAAGGCCCAGGACAGGATTGGATAAGGGTTAGGATGAGGAAAGGTATTGGGACATGGTGAAGGGCCAGGATTAGGGAGATAATGATTGATAATCCTATTCCTAAATGTGTCAAGAGTGGGACTATTAACTACATGAGATGGGAGATGATTCCACTCTTGGATGCTGCGGGGAGAGAATGAATATTTGAATATACTAGTGTTAGGCTGATAAGTGTGGTATTTAAGGTTGTGGCTGCCTCTAGTGGATCGTGTAGTTGTCGGGCGTAAATAAGTGTCTTTGTTTATGCCTTCTAAATTGTTTGTGATTTTATATAGCATTTGTTGTCTGTGTATGGGTCTAATTTTATGTTGAGCAAAGTGATTGATGTGGAGTGCCTGCAATCACGTCTGGCCCATCTTGCAGCTTTGTTTTGTATGGCCTCTAATTTATTTATGTTATTGTTAGTGTGTGGGTCCCAGACGGTGTCACAATGTTCTATGTGTGGCCGAACGAGTGTCTTGTATGCAAGAATTTTGATGTTTGTGTTACACCTGCTAAGGTTCCTACGCAGGAACCCCAGGGCTCTGTGAGCTTTGGCCCTGATGCTGCTGACGTGTGTGTTCCACCGCATGTCTGCTGAGATGTGTACGCCCCAGTATTTCAGAAAAAAATTAGGTATCCCATTTATCTTACCTGGCCATATTTCCTTGTCCACCAGAAACTAAAATAGGGCACCACAATAGTTTCTTCCCATTTTATTCTTTACTTCTCCATCCAAAAAGTTAAGATAAGTACCAGAATTTTTCCCAAACCCCTCCATCAAAGTAAAAACAGGTACCCCATTTTTTTCCACTCCTTCTCCATCAAAAGTTTATCCAATCCCGCTTTTCTTTCCCTTTCCATCAAAAAAGTTAAAAGATGCACCTTCCCCATTTTTTCCAACTTTTATTTCTTACCTTCACCAACCAAAAAGTCAGAATAAGTACCACATTTTTTTTCAACGCCCTTTTCTTCTTTCCTTCTCCATCCAAAAAGATATAAGGCCGTTACAACAAGGAACCACTAACTTCACCCCTCTTCTTTTTCCACTTCCATCCCCCTCTTGCTCTACATTCACTCGTATACACTTCCCTTCCTCCTGCTCTCCATTCCTTTTCACCGCCCTCTTCTCTTCCTTCACCTTCCTCATCACCCACCTGCTCCCCATTCAGCCTCATCTTCCTTCCATCCACCTTCTTCCTCTTCCATTTCCCCCTCATTCACCGCCCCATATGCAGGTACCCCATTTTTTTCTTACCTTCTCCATCCAAAAAGCGAATAAGTACCGCATTTTTTCCCAACCCTTATTTTTCATTCTTTCTCCATGATAAAAGAACCACTATCTATTTCCACAGCCCATCTTTCTTTCCCTCTCCATCAGCAAACAGTAAAAACAGGCACGAGTCAAACACAATGATAAATAGATAAAAAAACAAGCTTTATTTTTACCTTCAAGGACAATAAAACTTAACCCTCATGGAAGGCACAACAGGAAACGGTCTCAGAACATACATTTCATTACCAAAACCTTTATCTTAGACCTACAATTAATCTCATACCTACAAATTAATCTCCCACTCACCTATACATTATCACATCTCTAGAAATTCATTCCATACATACAAATTTTTTATCATATAACTACAATTTTATCTTATCTTACAAATCTATCTTCGCTGCAACATTATTTCATCTATTTTTTTTATATCCTTACAATCTTATCTCATCTCTATATTTATAAGTCCTAATTTAACCTCCAGCCGAACAATCCTTAAACAATACAATAAATAAGTAATAAAATAATCTTCGTTGGGTAGCGAACGTGTCTTATACCGGTAGCCCACGCCGCTGCTGTTCCTCCTCGCCATTCCTGGACCGTCCACTCGCGCGTTCCATCTCTGTAAGCTGGAATGTAACAAAGAAAAAATAATGTAATAAAAAAGATAATATATACTTCAACTTAGTCAATGGTTCTTATTTAACAAGCAGCCAAGTCAAAAGTTGCTCTAATGTTACTTGATTAATGAATTTGTTGAAGTACGTAGCAATATTTAGGTAACTTTCCAAACTTAATGAACACTCCAAGAGAATCTAGTGAAGCGAGAAAGTGTTTGTGTGACGTTTCATATCTTGGCCATGCAAGAGAACACGTAACTTCTTCTTTTAAAGCTTCTACGTATATCTTTTGGGCCATTAAAAGAAGTTTCTACACTTAATGAAGTCAACGAAGCAGCAGCCTTACTCACCCACTGGTCCAGCACCCTCAGGCCCTCCACACAGCCGGGGCAGCTCACGGCCGAATCGTAATCTGACATACGCACCACCACGGAACGCACCCACGCCCTGGTCCTGGCCTGCTGCACGAGATCCACGGACGCCTGCATGTGGTCGGGGAACCTGGTCCAGGGAAGCGATCTGAAGGACTCCACCGAGGTCATGGAAGAGCTGCGGGTCATGGTAGAAGGTCCTGCAGCGATCCCGGCAGGCAGTGTGTGTACCGGGCCATGCAGGGAGGGGGAGGACACAACGAGGCTGGATGGTGGCGTCTGGAAGAGGCTGAAGGGATGGATGAGTGGGTCGAGGTCATCGGTGAGTGCAAGCGGCCGGGAAGGACACAAGGGGTATTTGGAGGGCCAACACGGGGTCATGGAGACGCTGGAAAACGCAGGAAGACCAGACGAAGAACAGGACTCGGAGGACACAGCAGTGCCATCAGGAGCTTCAGCAGCAGGAGCGGTAGCAGATGCAGTCGTCTCAGCAGCACCAGCAGTAGTAATGGTGGAGGACGTCGTGGGGAAGGAGGTATACGGGTGGTGGGGTAGGGAGTGGACCCTCGGGAGGACCTTGGGCAGCCGACTTGCAGGACTTGGGTTATTCCGCGCCAGGGAAAGGGGCGCTCTAGCCCTCCTCCTCCACCGCCTTGCTTCCGCCTTCATTTCTCGACTCCGCTGTGGAAAGAAGACGGCGTTAGAATATGGGTGTGAAGATGACGAACAGAATAAACAGTAGTAACAGCAATGATGATAATGACAGGTACACACGGAGCAGACACTCACCCTGCAGCACACCTGGATGAACATGCACACCAGCAGCGCCCACACCATCAGCCCGCCAACCACCAACACCACGACTGACATCCTGATCCGCACGACGGAGGAACAAGACTTCTTCGAAGGAATGGACACGGAGGAGCACCTCTGCTCTCTTCGAAGTCTGGAGTCAGAATGATTGACCCTTGCCTGACACGCCATATATATCCACTCTGACCTCACTCCAGACTCCAGCGCAATACCCCCCCACCAACCCCTGAGACCTCACTCCTACCGGCCCCCCACCTGCTCATCGGTCAGGTAAACCCAAGCCTGCTTGGTGGAAGGGCTTCCACGGGTGGATAAAACTAAGTAAAGGAAATGATGAGGCGTCGGGAGGGAGAGCTATCCTGATTAATTTTATCCTCAATACATCATTTATATACGTTTGACCGTCTTCATTCATGTTACCGACTAATGTGTGTTTGATTTACATGACAGTGGAGACGATGAGGATAGGGTGTGAGAACTGTCATTATTTACACTCAATAGCTACATCATTTATACCGTCTTCACCTTATCTACTTATGTGTTTAATTGTTTATATGTTTTATGGCCTCCCTTCATCACATTTATCCGTTATGTGCCTCATTCTACTCTACACGCTTCCATTCTCTTTTTTTTTCTACAGGCCTCATACATCCCATCTTCCTTTTCTCTCCATCATCCCTCCATCTTCATCCTTTTGTATCTGATTTGCGTGTTTCATCGTGTCCATCTCAACTCTCCATCATGTATTTCATTATACACCACACGCTTCCATTACCAAATATTTTTTTATTACAAACTCTCCATAAGATATTTTTAACGCCTCTCCAATGTACATTTCAGTATTTTATTATTTCACTCATTTATATAATTTTTACTTCTGTTTACCATTGCGCCGTCTTACAAGCCGTGAACTATAACTAAATGCAAGGAAACAGGAACGTGGGAAAGAAAGAAAAGAACGTTGGTGTTTTCTGCTAATCTTTATTTCTTCCTTAACTATATACAACTTAGGACGGTATGCCACTTAGTCCTATATGCTGCTACTAATTTGAAAGGTTACATACAAGCTCGCAAATTAACCTCTTTGTCTATCTACTAAGCTATCGTCCCTGCACTCACTATGTGATTGCTGAGTCTATTCCATTCCCCCACCACCCTATTACTAAACCAATGCTTGCATATATCTCTCCTAAATCTATACTTTTCTAATTTAAATCCATTACTGCGAGTTCTATCCTGCTGGCTAATTCTCAGTACTTTACTTATATCGCCTTTGTTGTAACCCTTGACCCATTTGAATACTTCTATCAGATCTCCCCGCACTCTTCGTCTTTCTAGTGAATGTAAGTTTAGATGTTTCAGCCTATTTTGATATGGAAGGTTCCTCAGCCCCTGAATCATCTTGGTCATCCTCCACTGAACTGATTCTAGCAAGTTGATGTCCATTCTGTAGTGTGGGCACCAAAACTGGATAGCATAATCTAAGTGTGGCCTAACTAACGCTAGATAGAGTCTGTGGATGACCTCTGCATTCATGTTGGTTACCGTCCTGTTAATAAAGCCTAATACCCTGTTAGCCATATTCCTCGCACTAATACATTGCTTCCTTAGTTTTAGGTCAGAGTTCACTAACACTCCCAAATCCCTTTCACACTCAGACCTGCCTATGCTCATGGGATAAGAGGGAAGGTATTTGATTGGATTAAGGCGTGGATTAGCGACAGGAAACAGAGAGTTACCATTAACGGTAAAAAAAAAATCCGAATGGTGTAATGTTACCAGTGGGGTTCCTCAAGGTTCAGTTTTAGGCCCGCTTCTATTCATTATCTACATCAATGACATAGACAATGGGATAACTAGTGACATAGGTAAATTTGCAGATGACACCAAAATAGGACGCACTATTAGGACAGGGGAGGATGCTAGAGCACTGCAGGAGGATCTCAACAAACTGTCAGCTTGGTCAGAGAAATGGCAGATGAATTTTAACATCACCAAGTGTAGCGTACTTAGTGTAGGAACACGCAACCCATTGCACGGGTATAGTTTAGACTCCACAGCGATAGGCAGGTCTGAGTGTGAAAGGGATTTGGGAGTGTTAGTGAACTCTGACCTAAAACTAAGGAAGCAATGTGCGAGGAATATGGCTAACAGGGTATTAGGCTTTATTAACAGGACGGTAACCAACAGGAGTGCAGAGGTCATCCTCAGAATCTATTTAGCGTTAGTTAGGCCACACTTAGATTATGCTGTCCAGTTTTGGTGCCCACACTACAGAATGGACATCAACTTGCTAGAATCAGTTCAGAGGAGGATGACCAAGATGATTCAGGGGCTGAGGAACCTCCCATATCAAAATAGGCTGAAACATTAATCTTAAAACATGCTGGTGGGGTGAGAAATAATGTGACTGAGAAAAGTAAATGATAAAAATAGAGGAAGAAAGTTACCAAATAAGAAAATATGGGAGAATATGAATAAAAGAAGGAGGAGGGAAGATAATGACAGGTAGAGGAGGGGAGATTAGCCTACTTGTGGGGTGAAAGGATAGAGAAATAAGGTGACTGGGGAAACTAAACGAGGGGAAAAAATACAAGTAGAAGAAAATTAATAAAAAAAAATGTAGGAATATGGAAGAGAGGAAGAGGAGTGGAGATAATAAATAAAGGGTAGAGGAAGGAGATTGCAAGTTGGGTGAAAGAATAGAGGAATAAGGTGACTGGATAAACTAAATGATAAAAAAATATAAGTAAAAGGAAAGTATGATATGAGATAAATGTAAGGGAGATTGAATGAGAGGAGGAGGAGGGATATGATAATGAAGTGACACAAAGAAAGAACAAACAACAGCAGACCTGCTGGTCCTGACGAGTCTGTTTGTGACAAGCTACACTAACTATCTAATCAAAGGTGGAAGATGAAGGACAGAAAAGGCGAGGGCTCCTCCCCACCCCCCATCCCTCCAGCCAAAGCTGGCAGAAAAGGAAAAAGAACCATGCAGCATGGAAAAACTGCATGGAAATTATGTAGGAAAGAGGAAAGAACTACCATTACTGCTACCACTAACCGGGCGATAAAAGCGGACAAGGAAGGTGGATGAAGGAAATTAGTGATAAGGTGAGAGAATATGAGAGAAATAAAGTTAAGAGAAATAAATAAAAGAATAAATAAACAAATAAAAGGAATAAAGGGGGCAAACTAGAACAGGTAAATCAAAACCAGTAAAAAAACAGCATAACAATAAAATAGAAAGAAAGAATAGAATAAAACAGAAGTAAAGCAGAACAGTATAATAATAATAATAATATTAATAACAATAATACTAATACTACTACTAATAATAAAAGAAGTTAGGAACACAAGATACTGTTACCAGGTGCGTGTGTGTGTGTGTGTGTGTGTGTGTGTGTGTGTGTGTGTGTGTGTGTGTGTGTGTGGTAATTAACAGTAAGGTCAGGGCAGGAAGACAGAAAGGTGTGGATGAGGTGGGTTGCGTCAGGTAAGGTCAGGTGAATCAGAACCAGAGAGGGAGAGAGAAGAATGGGGTAGGAGGGGAAGAAGGGATAAAGGGGAGGAGTATAGGGAGTAGGTGAGGTAAAGATTGAAAATGGGGGAGAGGAGGGTGGGGATGGGGGAAGGGGTAAGGGATTAAGAAGCGAAATGAGGAAAGGAGAGGCGGAGAAAAGAGAGAGAGGTAAAGGGGGGAAGGAAAGGAGAGGGAGGGAATGAGGTAGATAGAGGATATGAAGGGGAAGAGGGGGGGAGGAAAATGTTTGAGCTGGGAGGTGGGAAGGAGAGGTCAAAGGAAGGGGGGGTCAGGAGGTGGGTCCTTTTTAACCCAAGCAGATAGATAAGGTTCATATGACAAATTTCTCAACCTAGGAATCATCTTTGTTACTCTTCGTTGGACCCGTTCCAACTTTTCTATGTCCTTTCTGTAGTAGGGAGACCAAAACTGTACACAGTACTCTAGACGGGGTCGAACCAACGAATTATACAGTTTTAATATTACTTTTTCCGATTTATTATTAAAGACTCGTCCGATGAAGCCAACCAATTTGTTTTCAGTTTTAACTACCTCTTAACAATGCTGACCGGGCTTTAAATCGCTTGATATAGTGATTCCAAGATCCTTTTCTTTACTTACTGCAGAAAGTTGTTGGACATTCATTACGTACCGAACGCGATTGTTATTTTTTCCGATGTGCAACACTTTACATTTGTCAACGTTAAATTTCATTTGCCATTGATTGGCCCAACGTGCAAGTCGATCTAGATCTGATTGTAAAGCTTCTTCGTCGAGTGTCGCAGTTACTTTACTAGCAATTTTTGTGTTATCAGCAAATTTTGATACTTTGCAAGAGAGCCCATCATCGATATCATTAACATAAATTAAGAAGAGCATGGGGCCAAGCACTGATCCTTGAGGTACGCCGCTTCTGACTTCGAGCCAGTTAGATGTAACACCGTTTAGAACTACTCTCTGTTTCCGCTCAGAGAGCCAGTCCGCAAGCCAATTGTGAATGTTACCCGAGATACCGTGCGCCAGTAGTTTGCTGAGCAATCGTTGGTGGGGGACCTTATCAAATGCCTTTTGAAAATCCAGATATATGATATCTACTTATCTGCTTTCATCGAACACCTCAAAAATATAGTGAAAAAAATCAAGTAAGTTAGTCAAACACGAACGTTTACTGCGGAAGCCATGTTGCGAATTATTTATAATATTATTTTCTTCAAAGAATTTCACCATATTGTCGCGAATGATAGTCTCCATTAACTTACAAACAATAGATGTCAGGCTAATTGGTCGATAGTTTCCTGGATGAGACTTGTCCCCCTTTTTGAAAATTGGTGTGACATTTGCAAGTTTCCAATCCGACGGAACTTTTCCAGCTGTTAAAGATTTATTGAATATGATGGCGAGCGGTTTACAAATTTGATGTTTGATTTCTTTTAAGACCCTAGGGGTAATTTTGTCTGGACCAGGAGCTTTGCTTACTTTAATCTTTTCAATTGTGCGTAAAATGTCACTTTCTACGATGAGCACGCCACTTAACATCTTTTCGGCCCTTCTAACCTCCAGCGGTTGAGCTGATAAACAATCTTCGTCGGTAAATACGGATGCGAAAAAGTTATTTAGGATTGTAGCCATTTCATTTTCATCGTTCGTGTGGTTACCATTTTCATTAGCAAGCGGTCCGATACCACAAGTGAGTGACTTTTTATTATTAACATAGCTAAAAAATTCTTTAGGATTAGATTTACTTGTTTCCGCTATATATTCTTCAAGATTTTTCTTGCTTCGTTTTATTAAGTTCTTGGTTTCGCGGCGAATTCTGTCCAACTCTAGTTTGTCAGCCTCACTCTGAGTTGATATGTATCTACTGTATACGCATTTTTTATGAGATAGGCTATTTTGAATTTCGTTATTCCACCATTTGGGTTTCTTCTTAAAAGCTGAACGTCTGTTACGATAGGGTACGCATATGCTTATAGCATTGTTCAATATTGTGGTGAAGGCCCCCCAAAATTTATCAATATCTGTTTCCGCCGTGATTTCAGTCCAGTCAGAATTATTTAGTATTGATCGGAGTCTTACGAAATTCGCTCTCTGATAATCAGGCACCTTTTCTTTACTAGGAGTTACTTTACTTTCTTTTATATTGATGCTGAAGGTGATTGTTCGGTGATCGCTAGAACTAAAAATTGGACCAACATTTACTTCGTTAACTAGATCAGCTGTCGTTGAAAAGATAAGGTCAAGTATATTATTTTCCCGAGTCGGTTCTTGAACGTGTTGATGCAAATCACTTTCTAGTAAATTTGTGTACAGGTCGAGCCCTGTATGACAGTTCAACGGTCCACACCATCTTTTCACTGGCAAGTTAAAGTCCCCAACAATTACTGCCTCGCAACTGCTACTTGTTTATAATAATAATTCACTTAATGCGTGGTCGATATCAAGAGTCTGCCTTGGCGGTCTGTAGATAAGCCCAATTACTATTTTATGAGATTTATTTTTAATTTCAATGAAGACTGTGTCTACATTGGTTATAATATCTGTTTTCACGGATACTGGATGGAGAGAGTTGTGGATATAAAAGATAACGCCTCCACCCTGTCTGTTCTCTCTTTCATGACTGAAGATGGTATAACCCGGTAATCTATATTCCGCAATGAAATCTCTATTTGAAGTGTCTATCCAAGATTCTGTGACTCCGATGATGTGATAATGATTTGTAGCTGCGAGGACTTCTAAGTCTTCAAATTTGTTACGTAGGATACGAGCGTTTACATACCAAGCTTTAATGTGATTCGAGTCAGGGGTTTTGCGGGTTGAGTGCTCCCTTACGGTGGAGCTGCTGGTGTTCTCGCCTCCGCGTTTTTTGGCTTTCGAAGAGCCACTTGGTCACAGAGCAGCCTCCCGAAACGGGCTGCTCCAACAGGGTTTAAATGGATGCCATCAGGAAGGAACAAGTCTGAATCGTAGTAAAAATTGTTCCACAAATTAGCGAACTGGACGTTTTCTTGTGAGTAAAGGGACTGAAGTCTGTTGTTTGTGCTGAAAGCCTTACTGTAAAAGCTAGATTCGGCACCGACCCTCGGGAGGATTCCTGAGATTATGATGTTACTGGCATCTGTTTTACGTTTATACTGCTTGATCATGCGGCGGTATTTCTCAAGCAGTTCCTCAGAACGGGTTGTCTTTACGTCATTCGTCCCCGCGTGAATGACAAAGAGGGTGTTTCGGTCGGCATTTCTCGTGACATCATCGCACGCTGCGGTGATGTCATCCAGTCTGGCACCTGCATAGCAGTAACGTTTTCTGCGGCCGTTTGATGAACGACCACAGAACTCAATCAGCTGCCCACGCACCATGGAGTCCCCAACTAGGCGAGTCTCGAACTCATCCTCCATGGTGTCTGCCAGCACCTGGAACCTATTGAAGGTAGTGGGGGTCAGTAAATCCTTGGTTGCCTGCTTCGGTTTGGCTCCATTCCTTACAGGTTGGAACCCGACATCCTGTGAAGCAGGAAGAGAAGCGTTAAGTGGGGCAGGCTGGAAGTTGTCCTGTGGGGCAGGCTGGGAGTTAGCCTGTGAAGCAGGCTGGGGGTTAGCCTGTGAGGCAGGCTGGGGGTCAGCCTGTGAGGCAGGCTGGCGGTTTTCCTGTGAGGCAGACTGGGGGTTAGCCTGTGCGGCAGGCTGGGGGTTAGCCTGTGAGGCAGGCTGGGGGTAGCCTGTGAGGCAGGCTGGGGGTTAGCCTGTGAGGCAGGCTGGGGGTTAGCCTGTGAGGCAGGCTGGGGGTTAGCCTGTGAGGCAGGCTAGGAGTCAACCTGTGAGGCAGGTAACACGTCCTCCCGTGAAGCAGGAGGGTCGTCTGGAGAGGGTACAGTCTCGGTGGAGGGCCTCTCCACCATCGATGGTGGAGTCACTGTCACATTACTTAAAACAAATTCCTGAAGGGCTACGAATTTCTTTTCAAGATCATTATGCTTGACTTTCCATTCAGTCACAGCCTTCTGAAGATGTAGTCTTTGAACGCAGAGGCGGCAAGTTTTACTCAGCTGGAAGAACTGAGCTGCAAATCGTCCCGGACAGACGTCACACTTAAGGTTCGAAGGCATTGTTAGAAATTTAAGCGAGTTTGGGCAAATATTAAAAGCGCTTTCGAAAAAACTTAAATTGTGACCATAAATTGAATTGTATAAAAATTGTGCATGGAAATTAGATACTGCTGTGTTAGATGCCTCCAACACTGGGAGTTCGCTCCCACAGGGTCTTGAAAACGCCTCAAAGACCAATCGCTTGTCCTGAGCCTCGGTCACGAGAGAGACTTTCACAACCCGGCGCTTTTCAGCTATTGTCCTCGAAGTTTTATCCCATAGAACGGGGCCGGCGTAGTCACTCAGAGCAGAGCTGGCAAGGGAGGAGAGGAACCAGCAATTCGTTCCCACTTTCCGAAACGTCTAACCCAACTCTGCGACCCTTTCGAGGCCTCGCCAGTGGCACCTGTCACCAGGTGTTCTCCACCAACTCTAGAGAGTATCAGACGCCCTTCCTGAGAGACCAAAAAGCTGAAATATTCCTTGAGTATAAGAATAACCCTCAGAAACTCCACCTAGAAGCCGGGAGGTACAACCTCAAATGGCCCACGGAAGACATCCCTTTCAGGAGAAAACAAGAACCAGCTGTTATGCAGACTAGGGATGGGAGTACCGTCGATAGAGGGGAGGGACAGGGAGCTCACACCGACAACTGGTTCCCAGGGAGGCTTTTTAGTGTAGAGGTTGCCACACTCCTCTACACCGCAGGCCTAAATAATTAGGCACGGTCAAGCTGACTAGGACCCTGGAACTCCAGCCATTGTCTCATAAAGAGATCCTCTGCCTGCAGTCCAATCCACCACTGCTGCTGCCCAGAGGCTTCACCGTGACCCTGGCACGGGAGACAGATCAGGTATTACACCTTGTCCAAGGGTGACCTGAGACTATGCAAGGCAGGGACGTCTAGTTCCCTGAGGTGAAAACACTTCACCCGCATACCCAGAGGAAGAGGAGGACCTCTGCTCTCTTCGAAGTCTGGAGTCAGAATGATTGACCCTTGCCTGACACGCCATAGTATATCCACTCTGACCTCACTCCAGACTCCAGCGCAATACCACCAACCCCCGAGACCTCACTCCTACCGGACCTCCCCACCTGCTCATCGGTTAGGTAACCCCAAGCCTGCTTGGTGGAAGGGCTTCCACGGGTGGATAAAACTAAGTAAAGGAGATGATGAGGTGTAGGGAGGGAGAGCAATCATGATTAATTTTATCCTCAATACATAATTTATATACGTTTGACCGTCTTCATTCATGTTATCTACTAATGTGGGTTTGATTTACATGACAGTGGAGACGATGAGGATAGGGTGTGAGAACTGTCATTATGTATACGCATACCTTCTTCACCTTATCTACTTATGTGTTTGTTTATATGTTTTATGGCCTCCCTTCATCACATTTATCCGTTATGTGCTTCTTTCTACTCCACACGCTTCCATTCTATTTTTTCCACAGGTCTCATACATCCCATCTTCCTTTTCTTTCCATCATCCCTCCATCTTCAATTCTTCATCCTTTTTTTTGTATTTGATTGCATGTTTCATCGCCTCCATCTCATCTCTCCAGTATGTGTTTGATTCTACACCACATGCTTCACTTTAACACTTGTGTCATTTTCACCTGTGCCATTTTTATTTATCTATTCAGTAAGTTTTCCAACTGTTACCAGCGACCCGGTGCAAGGAAGTTGTCAGACAGAGAAGATTGAGAAGACGGGAGAGTGGGCGTGGAGGAGTAAGACGACTAGAGGGCAGTGAGGGTGAGGGGGAGTTTGGTTAGGAGGGCTGCTTCCTGGTATTTTTTTCTCAATATGCTCGTCACACATGGGGAAGCAACAATATTATAGTGTTTGCACTACATACTACCTATATAGAATGCAAAATATTCCTACCTCTGTCTTCACTCGATGCATTATATTTACTACTGTTTCCTTGTCTTTCGAAAACTTAACTGACTGACTGACGTAATATTAGCTTGTTACGATGACTATCGACATCTAGAATAATGATATACATGGTATAAAGAACTTAATAAACTCAGATGTAACGTAACGTTAATAGATTGTTTTACACCGTAAATATCTTTTAAATTATCCAGTGAGCACAGAACCTAATTCAACTCTAAGAGTTTAGGTCATGGTCCGTAATAAACGAGGGCAGGCGCGAGGGGTCGCCACCGAGTGGCGGCAAGAGGGAAACGGGCCGGTTTTTTTAGCATGTTAAAAAATTCGGAGCCGGTCGGGACCGGAAGCGAAAGTTGTCAGAAATCGGCATAGACTGGGATTAGAACCCACCGACGCGGTGTCAGACGCCGCCAGGCGAGGGTGAGCCCCTGGGACTTAGCGTCCCGTTCGGTCCCGTTGGTCCCGACCTCGAAAATTTTGAAAATGGGATTAATCGTGGCCGAGAACACCCCGTCTCATCCCGTCTTTGGCCTAAACGTGTCCCCACGGCGCCGGACCCCCGACTCACCCTGACTGAAGCCTGGGCATGGTTAGACGTGGGGCTGCCTGCGTCAGGCGTGGGTCCGCCGCCGGCTATGTTACACGAACAGTCTCCCTTGACAGGGCCAAGCGGCGGCAGGACACAGGCGGAACCGCGGACTGCTTGCGATGCGACGCTGCCACAAGCCAGCTCCTGTCGGAGACTGCGGGCGAAACGACAGTGCCACACAGGGCGCGCAATTTTCATACCGTTTTCATCCTGACCTCGCCAGACAAGGGCTCACCCCCTCGGTGTCTTACCCCGCCTGATGGCGTTTTAATCCGGTTCAATGCCGATTTCTGACAACTGTCCCGTCCGATCCCGACCGGCCCAAAACTTTTTAACACACTAAAAAACGGCTCACTTCCCACTTCCCGCAGTCTGTTATCAACTCACGCGCCCACCCACGCCTACCGCCGACCATGGCCACAGTGCCACACGTTTTGTGCCGTTTACACTGATCGGGACGGAACGGAGACTAATGGGACACCAAATCGGCTATGTGTAAACCCAGGTTAGGCTGGGTTCACACGTAACCGACTTAGCGTCCCGTTCGGTCCCGTTCGGTCCCGACCTTGAGATTTTTGAGAACGAAATCACTCGTGACCGACAATACCCGGTCTCATACCGTATTTGCTATTTTCATCCTACCTGATGGCGCCAGAGGGGGGTCGCCCCCGCCTGGCGGCGTTTGACCCCGTGTGACGGCGTTCTAATCCCGTTATATGCCGATTTTTGGCAACCGGTCAGTCCGGTCCCGACTGGCTCCGAATTGTTTTAACATACTAAAAAATAAAACGGTCCAATTCCCGCTTTACGCCGCTCGGTGGCCACCCCACGTGCCCGCCCACGTTTACCGCCGACCATGGCCACGATGCCACACGTTTTGTCCCGTTTTCACTGATGGGAACGGAAGGGGACCGAACGGGAAGCCAAATCGGCTAAGTGTGAACCCAGCTTTAAGAGGTTGTCGCACTGCAAGTTAATACGGGGAAAGTTCGCCATGGTATATTTTGAAAATATGCGACAGATATCGAAATTAAGGAAAACGCTCTGGCTACACTATCTAAGTGTAAGCTATCAAATGGCAAAGTTTTCTTTTCCGCAAATTTAAATGTTCCGTCGTGCCAAAGTTTAAATGCCCAGTATATGGGCGTGGTGGATGGTGCTTGAAGAAATGGACACAAAATCCAAATGAATCACTTCATTCAAAAGTCTGGTTGAAGTGCCACAAAATCAAACATGGAAGATACTTTAATAGACTGAACTTTGCCACGCAGGTGACCGCCTTGGAACACAATTTTGGCTATGATAAATTTCACCTGCTTACAAGCATGTTTGGGACCAATCCTTGTATAGATGAAGGGTTGAGACAGAGAGAAGAGAGGAGAATCAGTACACCCTTCAGGCAAAAAAGGAAGAAAAAAGTAAAGGAGAGTCCCATCAAGGAGTACAAACCAGGAGATTTTTAAATATGATCAAACCTGGCAACATGAGTGATGTGACGCATCATGATACCCTCGCCCTTGAGCGAATAATACCTTTATAAGGGGGACCAGGTGCCTGGTCATTATTTATGTACGATTACTGAATAATAAAGAATCATATAATAAGTTTGTTACTTTATAAGTGAATTAGATTATGCTGTAATATGAAAATGGAAAAAATATCGGTAATTGATGTTTTCTCAAAATAAGGGTTACAACAACATACAGTGCATCTCCTCATTTCTGCACTGTTCGATTGCCATAAGAAAATAGGGTAAAAACTTTCAAGTGAACATAAAATAAGGTGTTTATTTTTTTTGGACTGAGGTCATACTTTTTCCGTCCAGCACAAAAAGATTCTAAACTTCAAATTTTAATACAAGAAAATGTGACATTGGATTTTCGTTTTTTTTTTACACAATTTGTTAGTATACTTATGAAGTATTTTGTGTGCAGGTGGCGGAACAAAGTATGCAAAAATAACGGAGTAGATAGAGTTTGATTTTTTTAAATAAAAAAATAATAATATATATAAATATATATCGGTACTATTTACTTGAAACTCGGGTATGAGGGTGAAGGCAATATTATACGTAACATACATGCTAATCAATAACCTCAGCCAATTTACAAATATTGGCGAACTCAGCGTCCTGTTCGGTCCCGATAAGTGAAAACGGCACAAAACGTTTGGCATCGTGGTCAGACGTCACCAAGCGAAGGTAACCCTCCGTCATGCGGCGTCTGGCAGCGTCAAGGGGATGAAAATGCCATGAAAATTTCCCGCCCCAAGTGGCAACGTCACATCGCCAGTAGCCTCCGTCAAGACGCCGCTGACGGGGTTCCGCCTGGGTCCTGCCGCCGCTTGGCCCAATCAAACGGGACTCATCGTACAACACAGCCGGCGGCGGTCCCCTGCCTGTTGCAGGCAGACCCCCGCCTGACACAGGCCCGCCTGACCTCGCCCGATCCTGGCTTCAGTAGAGAGTAGAGGCCAAAGACGATATGAGGCGGGGTGTTTTGGGTCACGCGTCCCTCTGCCCTACGAAAAAGAAAAAGCAAAGCAAATATATAGATAAACACTACTCACTTGCTCTCTCCTCCTTACCAAGATGGCGCTAAAGAAATGTTCGACTTGCACAGGAAACTTCTCTGGTCATTTCTTCTCAGGACGATCGACCGTCTGCAAGATCTGCCTGATGACTCAGCAGATGGAAACGAGACTCCTTCAACAGGACGAAAGGCTGACGGCTGGCGAGAAGAAGATCACCGAACTAACAAGTACTGTTGATACCTTGCAGGAGTTTATCCAGGCCAACATCGTCGCCCCTCCTGCAATTGACGCCTCATCACCCTCCTCACCTGCACTCGATGCCCAGCCACCATCCGAAGAAGGCACGTCACAGGGAACTGGTAGAGCTGACGCTGAATGCTTCACCCCCGTGAGAGGAGGAGCCAGACCCGCCCCTAGAGCCATTTATCCTACTCATTGCTACAACAGATTTGCCATACTGGAGGAGGAGGACGAGGAACAGAGCACCTTCTTGGTCGGTGACTCTATGATTCGCCATCAGGTGGTTGAATTCTGTGGCAGAGTCCCCCGTCGTAGGCGTAACTACTGTTATCCTGGAGCTGGTGTTGACGACATCACAGCTGCACTGGACGAGGTCTCCGCTGTGGCCTCTAATGACTCACTCTTTGTTCTCCACACAGGTACAAACGACGTCACCACGACCCGGTCTGAGGAACTGCTGGACAAGTACCGTAGGCTCATCCAGCAGTATAAGTCTAAATCCCCTAATATTATGATTTCAGGAATTCTACCACGGACATGGGATGAGGGCGACTTCTACAGTAAGGCCTTCAGCCTCAACAACCGCCTGCAGACTCTCTGCGGAGAGCTTGACGTCGAATTCTTTAACGCCTGGAACGATTTCTACGGCCAGAGTAGACTTTTCCAAAGGGACGGGATACACCTGTCCCCCATCGGGGCAGCCAGATTTGGAAGGCTCCTCAACAACGCCGTACGTAACGCCCGAACAACAAAAAACGACTCTCAGCCACGTACTTCCATCCCGCCCGTGTAAATAGACACCTCACACCGCAACAGACTCGTAACATTGAACCCTCCAGTACCTCTATTACCAAGATTCAAGATAACCTAAGAGTCCTTAGTTTCAATGCGCGTAGCCTAAGAAACAAATTTGATGAACTGCGATGTCTTGCTCTGACAGAAAACTTTGACGTAATTGCTATAACCGAAACATTTATCGACACCACTAATATTGATTTAAGTTCCGAATACAACATAGATGGCTACAGATTCTTCAACAATGATCGTGTAAACCGTAGAGGGGGTGGTGTCGCCCTTTTTGTCAAAAGCTACTTGCAACCTACTGACAAAACACCAAAAAACAGTAACGTTGAACATTTGTGCGTGCGAGTAAACATTGCAAAAGTCAATTTAAATATATCTGTCACTTACAGGCCTCCGGGGCAATCACTTGATGGCGATCTTGAAATGTACAGCGTCTTAAGGCAGTCACTTAATAACAGCGACTCACTGATACTAGGAGACTTTAACCTCACCCATATCGACTGGGCGACACTGTCGGGTACAGAAGGTGAGTCCCATAGAATGATCAATTTCTAGAGGAAAATTATCTAAGCCAAATGGTTTCTGACCCAACTCGACAAAATAACATACTTGACCTTGTTATAGCGACCCAAGATAACCTAGTCAGTAATGTCACGGTAGGAGAACACCTCGGTTCCTGCGATCATAAACTAGTGCGCATTGACATTAGAGCTCAAACATCGGTGACTGAAAATAAAGTTAAGGTGCCCAATTTCAAAAGAGCCAACTTCGTAGAAATCCGACGAAAACTAATAGATATGCAACTATCAGATGACGGCAATGCAGAGGACGCCTGGCTAAACTTTAAAATCACTTACTCACTCAGCAGGACACATTTGTCCCCTTGTGCGAGAAGCGAATTAACACTAATAAAGTCCACCTTGGTTTAATAGCGAAATTAAACACTCAGTCAAGGAGAAAATTGTCTTACAGGTTAAAGAAAGATCAAAGCACGCCCGAAAACATTAGACTTTACAATGATGCAAGGCGACGAGTAAAAAGATTAGTGCATCAGGCAAAGCGTAGATATGAAGAAAATATTGCAGCCAACTGTCAAAATAATCCGAAATCCTTCTTCAGTTACATAAACAACAGAAAGGCGATCAGAAGTGGAATTGGACCTTTAACAAACAGCGACGGTGCACTAGTGACTGACAGCCAACACGTTGCAAACCTATTAAATAATTACTTTTCCTCGGTGTTTAATAATAACAGTCCTCCCACCATCACCACCAACACCAGTACTAATGTAAATCCCGAGCATGCATTGTCTAACTTTGAAATAAAACCCGATGAAGTCCTTAAAGCCCTCAAATCACTTAAAACAAATAAAAGTCCTGGACCTGATAAAGTATATCCAACTCTGCTGAAAGAAACAAAGAGCGAAATACTCTCCTCCCTCACAACCGTATTCAATATGTCCTTGCGACAAGGCATTGTCCCTTCAGATTGGAAAAAGGCTAACGTGACACCGATTTTTAAGAAAGGAGACAAAAAGGTACCAGGTAATTACAGGCCCATAAGTCTAACTTCGGTTGTAGGTAAGCTACTTGAGGGCATAATTAGAGACAAAATTGTGAGTTACCTTGAAAGCCACTCATTAATTGGGGACTCACAACATGGCTTCCGAAACAAAAGATCCTGCCTATCAAATCTATTAACCTTTTATAACGACCTCTTCACTGTTTATGACGTAACCAAATCACTGGACGTAGTCTATCTTGATTTCCAGAAAGCGTTTGATAAAGTCCCGCATCATAAATTACTTTACAAATTAAAGCAAATAGGTATTGACGGTCAGGTAAACCAATGGATCGCGAATTGGTTGAGCAACAGACAACAAAGAGTAGTGATTGACGGATTTAACTCAGAGTGGGCGCCTGTCACTAGTGGCGTCCTCAGGGCTCGGTTCTTGGCCCAGTGCTCTTCATTATTTACATCAACGACGTGGATGTTGGACTCAATAACCGCATTAGTAAATTTGCAGACGACACAAAGATTGGTAACTCGGTTCTCACTGACGAAGACAGGCAAAGCCTCCAAGAGGATTTGCACAAAATTTCAACTTGGTCGGATAGATGGGAGATGCCCTTTAACGTAGACAAGTGCCAGGTCCTGCAAGTTGGAACGAGGATTTAATAGTTTGATTACGAAATGCGCGGCGTTAAACTCAAAAGCGTTCAATGCGTCAAGGACTTGGGGGTCAAAATCGCGTCAAACCTCAAATTCTCACAGCAATGCATCGATGCAGCAAATAAAGCGAACAGAATGTTGGGCTTCATTAAAAGAAACTTTTATTTAAGAATAAAGATGTAATACTCCCGCTCTACAACAGTTTAGTCAGACCCCACTTGGAATATGCGGTACAGTTTTGGTCTCCCCACCATGCAAAGGATATTGCTAAATTAGAAGGTGTTCAGCGTCGGGCAACGAAAATTATCCCTTCCTTGCGCAACAAATCCTACGAAGAAAGGCTTTCTACCCTTAACATGTTCTCTCTTGAGAAACGTCGCCTCCGAGGAAAACTGATCGAATGTTTTAAAATACTTAATGGTTTCACGAATGTAGACAGATCAACATTGTTTATGATCGATGACACTTTGCGCACGAGGAACAATGGCGTAAAACTCAGATGTAGACAAGTAAATTCAGACTGCACCAAATTTTTCTTCACCAACGTTGTAGTGCGAGAATGGAATAAGCTCCCATCATCAGTGGTCCAGTGTAACACGATTGACTCCTTCAAAAATAAGCTCGACCGTCACTTCCTTCAACTTAATATCAACTAGAGTAGAAATGCAACGTTTTGGAGTCTTCTGATTAATGTAAAATCACTTAGGTTTAAGGACAGACCACCAAGTCTGGACCATGGGGTCTGTGTGGTCTGATTTTCTATGTAAATCTATGTAAATCAAAAATTTCAAGGTCTGGACCGAACGGGCCGCTAAATCGTCACTGTGTGAACCCAGCCCTGCAGACCACCATTGACCCGGACTTTAGATTATCTCTCTTAAAGGATGAAAGATGAGCTCGGGGAGCCATAATGAGCCAAGCAGGATGGCGCCACTAAAAACAATTGCCTGCGCCACAACGGGATGGGGCCCACCATCAGGTTCCACCTCGAAAGCCTACAGGCGTCAAGGCGAAACGTGAAAAAATATGTCTAGAGCTGAAAATATATATAAAAAATGTAAATGGAAATACAATTTTGTGTGTGTGTGGGGGGGGGGGGGGGGACATTCCCTTACAGCGCCATCTGTTCTGCGAGGAAAGGATAAATTTGGGGACACTGAGAGCGAGAAGAAAATAGTTAAGTAAGGATAGGGGGACAAAGGGAGGAGAGGTGATTGAGTGGAAGGAGGAAAAATAGCAACAAGGTACCTGGATAAAGTGTGAAAAATGAAGAGGACAAATGGCTGGAAGTAAAGAGAGGAAAGAAGAAAATCTACAGGAGGGAAAGAGGAGAGGAATATAGGAGTTAAGGAGGAGTATTGAGACAGAAGAAAGGGTGGAATGGGGAAAAGAGAAATGAATGAATTCGAAGGAGACCCACGGGGAGAAGGAAGCAAACGGCGGCGGGATCGAGGACAGGGAGGGAAGGGTGGGTTTGTGTGTAGCGTGTTCATGTTTTCGTGGAGGGACTAAGGGCCATATCCTTAAACGTTTCAAGGCTCACACACCTACATTTGATAAGGCTTTCGTAGGAGTTGTGGGTATTTCCATGGGTAGATTTATGACCCTGGTGGTAATATGACAAAGCTCCTGAACCATGAACGTGAAAAAAACACTCATGGGAACTTTTCTGATAACCTTTGTGGCATTTGGAAATATTTGTTGTGAGAGGAGGGAGGGTCTGAGAATACCACCCTAATCGTCTTCACGCCAATCGGCGCGGCACTGACTCGGTATCATTCATTATGTGCGTGGTCGAATGGGTAGAAGGATTTTGCGGTGTCAGGTGGCCCAGCTTTTTTTGGGGGGGTGGGGGGGTGGGGGGCAACGTGGCAATATGTGTGTGGCGCTGGTTATTGATGAGCGAGGTGTGTGTGTGTGTGTGTGTGTGTGTGTGTGTGTGTGTGTGTGTGTGTGTGTGTGTGTGTTAGGATGTATTGTGTACAGTAATTATTAATGTGTTACAATCCTGCGTGCTTCGATGAGTCAATTCATTTCAAGGGATGATTGTGTGTTATGAAGGCGTACTAATAGATACCCGTTCTTTTGGAAGAATAATGAGTATGGTGCGTGCTCACGGCTCACGGGTATTAATGTAACGTAATTATGGCATATGCTATTGATTATACAATATATTGCCTGTTTACGATAACACCCGTGATGTTATACGCCAAGAACGCCTTCAACACAATAAATAGAAAGACAATGATGCACAACATTAAAATCAAGTGCCCTAGCTTGGCTATGTATGTTGAAAATACCTATACATACCCGACCGACTTATATATAAATAACCACAGTGGAAAAGTGAGTGTTAAAATCATCTGAGGGAACAACACAAGGTGACCCAGTAGCCATGGCTATGTACCCCCTGGGCCTATCAGTCCTCCAAAATGAAATCGCGTACGTAGAGACACGGGTAAATAGGTGGCTCAGTGGATGACCCCTCAGGTGCTGGTAAAATGTCAGAGCTAAAAGGGTGGTGGGACCTTGTGAACGCCGTCGGCGCTGAGATAGGATACATCCCTAACGCCGCTAAGTCTGTCCTTATTGTCAAACCTGAACATTATTTCCGCGCCGCAGACAAAGGACGGACAACGACACTTAGGTGCAGCACTCGGGACAGAGGTGTGTAAAAAGGAGTACGTAGGAGACAAAGTAGCTGATTGGGTGGAGGAAATAGAAGCTTTGTCTGCCATTGCCAAGACTGAGCCGCACGCTGCCTATTCAGCGTACACCCACGGCATCCAACATCGGTGGACGTTCCTGATGCACACCATCCCCGGCATCAGTCCACTCCTCCGACCACTGGAGAATGCCGTCAATATATTCCTACCGGCGCTGCTAAATTATCATGCTTTGGGGGATTAAGAGAGGGATATGCTAGCACTTCCTCCAAGACTGGGCGGAATGAGGATCACCAACCCTGAGAACTTGGCCGATAAGGAGAACCAAACCTCCATCAGCCTTACCAGATCCCTCATCAGCAGGATCATCGCTCAGGAGGCAGACGGCGAAATAGACCAAAGTAAAATAGGAGAAATTAAAAGAAGAATATCAGAAGAAAGACATAAGGCCCAAAAGGACGAGCTGGACAATCTACAAACAACCTTTCCACAGAAATGTGTAGAAAAATCCACACAGCACAGGAGGCAGGCACCTATAATTGGTTAACGTTGCTACCAATCAGAGCAAAAGGCTTCAGCCTCAACAAACAAAAATTTGTCGACGCCTTTGCTCTGAGGTATGGCTGGCCGATTGAGGGGCTGCCTGCCCTCTGTGCATGTGGATCACCGAATGATGTAACTCACACCATGACATGCAAGAAGGGAGGCTTCGTCTGTATCCGACACGATGAGGTGAGGGATGTGACAGCAAGCATGATCGGGGAGGTATGCCAAGACGTCACTACCGAGCCGGCACTGCTCCCCCTGGACGGCGAATACCTTAGATACAGGACGGCCAATACTTCACATGAGGCACGGGTTGATGTAAGTGCCCGCGGATTCTGGGTGCCCGGACAGAGGGCATTCATGGACATTCGCATATTCAACCCGATGGGTGCCTGTTACCGTGAGCTGCCCCTGGAAGCCGCCCACAACAGGAACGAGCAGGAGAAGACGAGGGCATACGGTGAAATAATCCAGCATGTGGATCAGGGCAGCTTCACCCCCCTTGTCTTCACTACATCCGGCGGGATGGGTCCCAGGGCCCGATGCTTCTACGCACGACTCGCGGAACTAATTTAAAAAAAGAAGCATCAGCCAAGGAGTCACGTTGTCGCCTTGATGAGGTGTCGCCTCTCGTTCTCCCTGCTCAGGTTGGTCATCCTATGTCTCGGGGGCACTAGACACTCTGGCCCAAAAGCCACCAACATTTCCAATATGAACTGAGGCCACAGTGATGGAGAGTGACGTTAGGGTGGGTCGGGAGCAACATAAGTAGGGAAGGAAAGGGAGATTTAGACGCATTAGATGATAAGGTGTTATTTTTAGATTTAGTGGTAAGTAGCATTAGTGATATGGTTGGATGCCAGTCGTTAGCGAACAAAGTTGGGGTTAATGTCCTCCAGTTTATGGAGCCCTCCATGATTATATGCCGGGAAAAATAAACATGGGTGGAGGTATCTTTTATATGTAGTTTTTTTTAGTAGTAGTGGCAGTAGTATGCAGTAGTAGTAGTAGTAGTAGTAGTAGTAGTAGTAGTAGTATAAATAGTAGTAGAAGTAGCAGAAGTAGTAGTAGTAGTAGTAGTAGTAGTAGTAGTAGTAGTAGTAGCAATAAGAGTAGGACTAGACGAAGCAGCAGCAGCAATAGTAGTAGTAGCAGCAGTATTATTGTTATTATTACAAGTAGCAGAAGTAGTAGCAGTAGTAGCAGCAGTCTACTGATATTATTGATATTTTTTAGTCATTTTTAATACAAATATTATTATTATTATTATTATTATTATTATTATTATTATTATTATTATTATTATTATTATTATTGTTAGCATTATTATTGTTACTAGCGTCAGCGGTTCCCGTGGAAATTCCACGGTTAACGTGCAGGACGTAGCACCAGGATCATGTCCTTAATCCTCTTCTAAATTTCTTAATCCTCTTCCTTTTTCTCTTGATCCGCTTCTAAACCTCTTAGTCATCCACCTCTTCCTCTCCCTAATAATCCTCTTCTAAACCTCTTAGTCATCCACCTCTTCCTCTCCCTAATAATCCTCTTCTAGACCTCTTGATCCTCTTCGAAACTTCTCATTCCTCTTTAGTTTTTATCTAAATCCTCTTATAAACCTCTCAAACCCTTGACTGCGGATTCCCTACAGGAAGACCTCACCGAAATACAGAAATGGAACAATAAGTGGCTGCTACAATTCAATGAAAAATAATGTAAAGCCCTGCACCTTGGGAGGGGATAACCACCATACCAATACCACATGGGAAACACTTCACTATCCACCACACAGCCCGGCAAAGACCTGGGACAGTGAACCCAACACTATGGACCGGAAACTTGCCCCAGCCCTGTCATTAAGCCGCGAATTTTGGAAAATCAACCGCTTTGGTGCGAATCACCATAACTTCCTTATTTATGGGGATACATAAATGTTTTTGGTATCAATCGACGGCAAAATGAAAGGGCTATATTTTGTTAATAAGCATTTTTCTCGCTTAGAGGGACCATTAAGAAACATGATCCCCGCTGCTACCGGGTTGAGTGACACATAAACCATAAAACATTTTATAGTAATAACAGCAATCACACACACACACACACACACACACACACACACACACATATATATATATATATATATATATATATATATATATATCTATATATATATATATATATATATATATATATATATATATATATATATATATATATACACACAATTACACACAGTCATTGACATCATTTTTACTGAAAGAAAAAAGTAAATATATAATGATAACTTGCTACATGCAGAAAAAAAAACTACATATAAAGGAAATAAAAAAAGAAGCAAAAAATGAGAAAATAAATCTAATTAGAAACATTAAAAAAGTAATATGATTGAATAATGGATTGGCAAATAAAACTACATAAAGCCATAACAAGTAACACAATAGTAGCCGTAATATATACCAGTCATGCGTCTCTTCTCATGCCTTTGTACCCACATTATTCGTGAGGTAATTACACCTAAATCCTCGTCAAATATGCTGACACTGTACTCATCCCGAAACATGGCTGTAACTTTTCCCAAATGCAAAAAGCTGACGGCTGCGTCTTGTCGGACATGGATGGGCCGAGGGCTCGCTGGACTGAGTACTTTGAGCAGCTGTACATGGCGGACCCTCCACGTGGGCAGCTTCCAGTTGCTGGGTTGCAGGTGGCGGATGCTGACCCACCCATTGACGAAAGCCCACCCTCTCTGGTTGAGGTCAGAGAGGCTGTGGCCAAGTTGAGGGGTGGGAAGGCACCTGGCACCTGTAACATCAGTGCGGAGCTGCTCAAAGCTGGAGGTGAGGCCATGATCCGCGGGTTGCATGCGGTCTTGACTGCCGTATGGCAGTCCGGTACCATTCCTCCTGACTGGAAGAGGGGGTTGGTCGTCCCTATCTGGAAAGGGAAAGGGGACCGCCAGGACTGCAACAACTACCGTGGTATTACACTGCTCAGTGTGCCAGGCAAGGTGCTTGCCCACCTATTGCTGATGCGAATTCGTAGCCAGCTGCTGAAGCTGCAGAGACCTGAACAGTCTGGGTTCACGCCTGGCAAGTCAACAACTGACCGTATCCTAGCGCTTCGCGTACTGGTGGAGCGCCGACGTGAGTTTCGACAGGGGATGCTTGCGATCTCAAGAAGGCGTTTGATTCAGTGTATCGTGAGGCACTCTGGGATCTTCTGCGACTCCGTGGGATTCCTGCGAGGACTACTGGTCTGCTGACTAACCTGTATTCTGGGAGAGAGAGTGCTGCGAAGTGTGGGGGGGTGCTCGTCCAGCTTCTTTCCCGTGAATGCGGGAGTGAGGCAGGGCTGTGTCCTTGCCCCATCGCTTTTCAACACTTGTATGGACTGGGTACTGGGCAGAGTTGTGGGCCAGAGTCATTGCGGAGCATCCATTGGCAATACCAGGGTCACTGACCTCGTTTTTGCTGATGATGCAGTAATCCTGGCGGAGTCGTTGGAGGTTTTGGTGATGGCTCTCGAGGCACTGCACGAGGAGGCGAAGCCCTTGGGACTCCAGGTCTCCCGGGCCAAGACCAAGATACAGGTGTCTGGAGGCTTGCTGGATGGCACAGTGCAGTCTGTTCATGTGTGTGACGAGGAGGTTGAGATCTCAGAAAGTCTCACGTATCTTGGTAGCGTAGTTCATAACAACGGTGAGTCTGGCCAGGAAGTCTTATGGCGGATTGGTCTGGCCCAGTGTTATGGACTCGCTCAACACGAGTATATGGCGTTGTCGATACCTGTGCAGAAGGACAAAGATCCGGATCTTCGTTCCTTGTGCTCCCTGTCTTACTCTATGGTTGTAAGACATGGACACTAAATGGGGACTTGGAGAGGCGGGTTGATGCATTGGTAATAAGTGTTATGGTCATGGGATATCGCTGGAATGACTTTGTGTCAAACCGGCGACTACTCCGTGAGACTGATTCGACATATATTACCTGCACAGCCCGTCAACGCCAACTCCGGCTATACGAGCACGTAGCACGTTTTCCGGAAGCTGATCCTGCTCATCGGGTTGTCTCTGTAAGAGACAATCCTGAGTGGAGGAGGCCAAGGGGACGCCCACGAAGTTCGTGGCTGGAGCAAGTCGATAGATCCTGCCGGGAGGTACTCGGGTTGGGAAGGGGGCCTGTATGGAGACTCGCCCGGAGGGACCCCCGGGCTTGGCGTCGTTATGTGGGCGAGGCGACGCGCCCCCCGGCGTATGCCCCCACTGATTGATTGATTGATTACTCCTTTATCATCGTAGAAATAGTGACCTTCCGTGCCACCCCAAACAAGGGCTTTGGTTGCGTAAATAGTGTATCAACAGAAGCGTGATATCCAATGAAACATAATAACAGACTGCCTACGAATATATCCATTCAACATCTCTTTAAAAATAAAAACACGCATCACTTGTAGAAACACCTTTTTTTAAAACCAAACTGCTTAGGGCAACTGGATATTTTTTCTTCCAATATTTCAAGTACATGAATTTCCAATGTTTCTAAAATACAAGATGACTGCATCACCGGTCAATAATTACTAATATTTGTTATGTTACCTTTAATGTTTTTTACAGCTGGAAAAATGTTACCATTCAGTAGGCTACGCGGTAAATAGCAATGACTAAAACACTCACTTAAAAGGGCTGATAAAAATATAAAAATTAATCAGATGCTGGTTTAAGAAATCTAGAGTGAGTTCCATCATGACCGAGACATTACTGAGATTATTAGTTATTCTGCGAAGAGAATCATTGCATTTTTCTGGAGCCTGAACACAGTGATTTTAATTCTTTAAAAAAGTGCATTCCTTTCCATTCATTAATGTTGTCATAATTCATAAAGTTTTTATTAGATAAATATATTATTCTTTATAATCACTCTCTCCTTCAATTAAAAATTACTCTTTTTATTCTTTCCCTTTTTCCTTTCCCTTTTTCCTGAAATGTATCTTGTCCTTTAACGCATATTTTTCCATAATGGAGAAATTTACTTCATGATTTTCATATTTTCTAAACCGTTTCAAATTGTTTTAAACACCATGCCATCAAATTGAATAGTGTCACGATCCTTTCCACTCTCAGTCAATAACAATACCGAACGGCCTTGTAAATGCCCTTTAGCCACTCTGTCCAACCTGGAATGATCTTAAACATGTTAATTTTCAATTTTTCGCTTCTAAAACTTTCTGTTGAAGACAGGAATGCATTACGTAAACAGGCATACCTTTTAGCAATATCATTTAGATGTAACGAATTCCTACAACCTGTGTGTCACAACACGCATGTTCCAAGCCTTTTACAACTTTTTACATATTCCCATCAATTTCCTTTATATCGTCATCAGTTAAGGCATTCCAATCTATGCATGCTTCACCATTTTCGTGCTGAACATCGATCATGAAAGCAACTTTATGATATCCTGTCAATTAAAATTGATTAATACTGACATATGATCGGATCCTATGAGATTATTTTCAACTGTAATATTGTTTATCTTTATATTTTCATGTTTTCTGCCAACAATATCGCCCAGCCACTCACTATATATATTACTGAAACATTCAAATGTATAAGTATTTAGTGGTAAGAACTTAACATCGAAACACTAAATCATTTTCAGACAAAACTACTCAATGTTCTCCAGGCCCGTCCGGAGTGAGGGTCAGTTCAGCATTAAAATCTCCAATAAGGAACACGGCATCAAATACCGAATATTCTAATACCTTTTCAAACTCTATTAAAGTTTCAATATATTTTGAAAGTGATTCTGCGTCCCAGGTATCACGATTCAAATAAACATTTAAAAAATATATATATTTAGATTTAAAGTGTTTACATTAAACACTATATAATTGGTAACAAGTGTTAATAGCACAAAAACTGTGCTAAATCGGCGTCGCATGACCCTACAACTAGGGGTCTAAAATGCTGAAGAGTAAAGATGGCGCCACTATAAACACTTGCCTGCGCCACAACGTGCTGGGGCCGACCATCAGGCCCTATAATGAAAGCCTACCGGCGCCACAGGCCAAGACGTTAAAAAAGCTGACTTCGTTTATAATGCCATGTTGCAGGCTTCATCAGAGCTAACAAATGTTATTATACAATGTCATGTCTACAATGCATGGGTAAGCCAGGAAAACAACTTGAAGAGAACAACATCAACAACACTAAGAAGGTGGACAATCTGTTGATAAATAAATCAATTTTATTATTTTTGAAAATACTTGTTTTTCTTTGATGAAATAGCCAAACCTCATTCCGGACGCCTGACCATAGCAACATGTGTTTCTTTTTTAAGAATACGTGGCAGCTACACTCTAAAATTCGTAATTTTCATCTATATAGTCCTTAATTAATATCTTGCCTTGAGTAACAAAGGTTTCTTGTAAAAAAATAACATCATTACTTTCACGACAAAGTTTACGTACCAAATCTATGTTCTTACGTAGCGAGCAACAATTGAAAGAACAAACATTACAATCTTTACTCTGCATGTCAAAATGACTGAAGATTATCGAGATAGTACTAGTAGTAGCATTAGTAGTAGCAGTAGTAGTAGTAGTAGTAGTAGTAGTAGTAGTAGTAGTAGTAGTAGTAGTAGTAGTAGTAGTAGTAGTAGTAGTTTTTTACAGCAAAGGAGACAGTAGTCGTAGAAGTTGTTGTCTGTGCTGTAGTAATTGTAATCATTGTAGTGGTGGTACCAAAAGTAGCAGTAGCAGCTGTAACAAAAGTTGCCGTCGCGGTGTGGCAGTGAAGGTCGTTTGTTTGTCTATTATTATATATTGGCCACTTATATCGATCCTCCTCCTTCCCTATAAAGTGCAGACATTAAAATATTCATGAGCTCATTGGCATGGGAAGGCTGGGGGGTTGTTGAAAAGAGGCGAGCCAAAGGAAAGGCAAACACGAGGAAAGGGCGGGGAAATAAATGAAAAAATAATGTCCGCTGTAGATTGTGATGGAAGATGAGAAAGCAATGAGCAAAAAGTAAAGGTAAGACAACGAACAACGGTGACAAGATGGAAACATGGAAACATGGACTAGCAGGCAGCAGAAAGCCTGTTGGCTCTTTACTAGGCTGCCTGCGTTCAGTGATTCAATCAATCCGTTTGCCATAGGAGTGGCTTGCAGGGAAGGATTAAAGCACTTGTGTACCTACTCTTGGGAACGTTCAGTTCACCCCCGTTGCAGCAAAGTGGCGATCAATGCGTTTCTTGAAGGAGTTGATGGTCTCTGCGCTAACCACTTCTGCAGGAAGGCTGTTCCAGTGGCGAACAACTCTATTTGAGAAATAACTCCTGCCGATGTCGGTATTGCATCGCTTTGCTTGAATTGTTTTTCCGTTGTTTCTTGTTCTCAGGTTAGTTTGTAGCGTGAAGAGTTTGGAGTGATCAACGTTGCTGAGCTTGTTCAGGTACTTAAAGACTTGTATCATGTCTGCCCGCAGTCGTCTCTTTTCCAACGTGAAGAGGTTGAGTCGCTCGAGTCGTTCTTCATAGGGTTTCGTCCTCAGTGATGGTATCATCTTCGTGGCGCGGCGCTGTACTCTCTCAAGTAATTCAATGTCTTTCCTGTAATTAGGAGACCAGAATTGCACGGCGTATTCCAGGTGGGGCCTTACCAGCGAATTATACAAGGATAACATAACTCCCGGCGTCTTGTATTCAAAGTTCCTCGATATGAACCCAAGCATTGTAGTGGCTTTCTTACAGGCGGACTTGCAGTGTTTTGTTTGTTTCAAGTCACTGCTGATGGTGACCCCGAGGTCTCTTTCCTCTTGCACAACATGTAGTGGTTCGCCACCCATGTGGTATATGTGGTTGCTGTTTCTGGATCCGATATGCATTACTTTACATTTGGTAGTGTTGAAGGACATCTGCCATTTTTCCGACCACCGAGTAATCAGGTCCAGGTCTCTCTGGATAATTTCGCAGTCTGCCGTCGTGAGGGCCTTCCCACCCACCTTTGTGTCGTCGGCAAATTTTGAAAGATTGGATTTTAATCCTAGTTCTAGGTCGTTGATATATATGATGAAAAGTATGGGTCCCAGCACTGACCCCTGTGGCACTCCACTTGTGACCGGGAGCCACTCGGAGGCCTGTCCGTTGAGTACAACTCGTTGTTTTCTTCCAGTGAGCCAGTCTTTGATCCACGCTGTCAGATCGTCGCCTAATCCCGCCGACTTAAGTTTCTTGAGGAGTCTTTCATGTGGCACTTTGTCAAAGGCTTTCTGAAAGTCTAGATATATAACATCACTGGGGATATGATTATCCCAGTTTTCATAGATACCTTGGAAGAAGTCCAATAAATTGGTTAAGTATGAGCGCTTGTTCCTGAAACCGTGCTGAACATCGGAAATGATGTTGTTGTCTTCAAGGAACCTAACGAGTTTGTCTCTGATGATCTTCTCGAGGATTTTTCCCGCCACTGAGGTCAAGCTGATTGGTCTGTAGTTTAGGGCCACACTTTTGTCTCCCTTTTTGTAGATCGGTGTTATGTTCGCTTGTTTCCAGTCTTTCGGGACTTTGTTTTGTTGTAGTGACTGATTGTAGATGGCGGTGAGTGGCTTGAGGATTTGCTGCTTGAGTTCCTTGAGCAGCCTGGGTGACAAGTCGTCGGGTCCGGTAGACTTGTTTGTCTCGAGTTTGTCTAGGTACTTTTTCACATCCCGTTCGTTGATTGTACCAATTTCTAGGGGAGTGATTCCCATCGGTGGGGAAGGGCTCTCGGGTACGGACTGGGTATTCTCGACCGTGAACACTGACGCGAAGTTCCTGTTTAGGATTTCGACCATTTGTCTACTGTCCTGTGTTAGTACGTCACTTTCATCTTTTAGGGGACCGATATTGCTTTTGTCTTCTTTTGGTTCTTATATACGTGAAGAACTTTTCGGGTTGGACTTGGCTTCGCGTGCAATTTGCTTTTCATAGTCGCGTTTACTCTGGCGAATGAGTGTTCTGCAAGCTCTGAGGCTTTGATGGTACTGTTCGCGTGCCTCGTCAGTGCTGTTTTCCTTTAGCAAGTTGTATTTTCTCTTCTTCAAATTAATCGCCCGTCGAACTTGGGTAGTCATCCATGGTGTGCTTGTGGCATTATTTGTTCTCCTTGTCTTCATGGGAACAGTCGTTCTCTCTACCTCCAGGAGTTTGTTCTTAAAGCCGTTCCACGCGCCGTCCACCGGAGTGAGGTTCATGGGTTCCCAAGTTGTCTGGGTTAGCAGCTCACGAGCGAAGTTAAAATTGGCTTTTTTGTAGTCTGGAATCTTGGACGTGTTTTCGGTGAGTTCATGGTCTGTTCTGATTTTTAGGCGAATTAGGTGATGGTCGCAACCATCCAGTTTTTCGCAGACTTGACATTCACGTGTGAGATCTGAATCACTCACGAGTACTAGGTCTAATAAGTTATTTTCCCTCGTCGGTTGGCTAACAATCTGAGTAAGAAAAGTGTCCTCTAACATTTCGAGCAATCTGTTACCCTCCCGATCGCCAATCATCGTGGTCCAGTCAATGTTGGAACAGTTAAAGTCCCCGATAATGACTGACTGTTTGTTTTGTGTTATGGTGTGAATTTCCTCGTACAGCGCTTCGTCGTCCGCTGCTTGTTGCTTTGGAGGTCTGTAAACGGTTCCAATTGTTATTTTGTTGTGCTTGCTAGTCTCCAGTTCAACATATACAGTGTCATATTTCTCTGAGTCTTCTTTGGTTATTTCCACGGCAGGGTATTTGTTCTTGACGTAACAGATAACACCTCCTTTCTTGTGAAGTCTGTTTTTGTAGAAGCTCTCGTATCCCGGAATTGAGAATTCGGTCATTAGGTGGTCAGAGGTGGCCCACGTTTCGGTGATGGCAATCACGTCCGGACTTTCTACGTCAACATAGGCAAGTAGCTCATCCCGTTTGGGTATTAAGCTCCGCGCGTTGGTGTATAGGACAGAAATGTCCTTCTTGAATTCAACGCTTCGAGGCACAGTAGTCTGGTGTCTGCTTGTGTTTTCTGTTGGGGGCCTTGGTGTGATGAGCGGTCCCTACTGGTTGGTTGTTTACGATACTTTGGTGCTTTGGAGTGATAGGAGAAAGAGAAAAGACTCAGGGAAGTTATAAGAAGTGGTACAGGAAGAAAAATCAGGAATGGGTTAAAAGTCCTTGGATAATGTTAAGAAGGAACGATAATTAGATGAAAGGTTCTAAATTACTAACTAAAGGGAAGCAGACCCCAGGCAGCGCGCCGCTTCACTCGCTCAGCGCCTCCACTCTCGATGGTTCCCCAGGCTTCACCGCAGCTACTATCAATCTTTCCATTTCAAGCCCCTTTTCGGCAGAATCGATCACCTCGCATCACCTATGAGTTACGTGAGCGTCACCTTAGTGTCCTCCACTCAATGTTGCCTCATATGGAAACAACCCTATACGCAGGATTAAGTCCATCCAGGAAGCGTGCCACGTGCCCATATAATCGGACTTGGTGTTCAAGAACTATGCTAAGATAGTCGTTGGTTTTAAACGAAGTCAATCCAGCGACACCCCGTGATCCTGCGAAAGTACTTAGAACCAAACCCATCGACACGTCTCTTCAAGTCACTGTTCATTGCCCATATCTCATAGCCATACCGTAAGACATTGAGCACAGAAGACTTGACAAAGACGACAATGATTCGAATCAATGCCCTTCTTCATAGATATCGACAACGCCATACACTTGTGTTCAGCGGGTCCATATATTCGTGGGGCAGGCCGATACGTCAAGTGACTTCTTGGCAAGACCCACCATTTTTATGTACTACGCTAGGAAGGTATGTACAACTTTTGCTCACCTCACTGTTCACACCACATGCATGAACATACTGAACTGTGTCATCCAGCAAGATTCCTAACAACTGGACCTTAGTTAAAGCTAAGGAGACCTTTAGTTCCAGAGGCTTCGTCTCTTCATGCAGCACTTTGAGAGCCAACACCACGACCTCCACCGATTCCGCAAAGTGCTAGGATCCGGTCATTGTTGACTTGCCGGGCGTGAACCTGAGTGGCTCAGGTCTCTGAAACTTTGATAGACGAGATCGAATTCGCATCAATCGCAGATGAGCAAACATTTTGCCCGGCACACCACGGTAACTATTGCAGGTCCGTCGATTCAATTTCCTTTTACAGACAGCGACAACCAAACTCCTTACCCAGTGTCACAAGGTAGACAGCACTGCATGTACCTCAAGAGTCATGGCATCGCCCACACCTTTCAGCATCTTGGCGCTAATATTACAGATCCCAGCCACCTTTCCACCTTTCAACTACTCACAGCCTTTCTCACTTCCACATGCGAGAGTGGAGTTTCGTCTAATGATGAATCAGCAGCAGCTCTGCACACCAGCCGGAGGGAGCTGGGAGCCTTGAGACTGCCGTGTACAGCTGCAGAAATAACTCAGCCCAACTCAGAATTGTAGTCAGGCTGGTGCTGTGAAGTCAGTGGTTCCCTGGATGGTGCTCACAACCCTCCTGGCTGGTAGTCGCTTTTATCCACCCTTGTTTTCTTCTTTCGTTGTTTTTGTGTGGTGATGTATCATGGTTTTTTTTTTCAAGCCGCTGTATTTCTATTTTTTTATTTTTTGCCTGTAGTAAAAGCTTTGGGGATGGGAATCGGTCATATAGAAGTAGCAGCTGGTGGTGCATCAGGTGTTAAAAAGTGGCACCAACAGATAGTGGTGTACCAGGTGTTGAAGAGGTGCCAGGAACAGGTGTGGGACAGGCTGGGGTGGATTGACAGAGAGAGAGAGAGTTCTTAAAAGCTGGGTTAAAATAGGTGGAGACCGTCTCGGAAATGGAGTTTTGAAGAAGGTTCACGCAGGAAAGAGAGCTGCAGTTGCGTGGTCTCAAGGGAGTCAAGAGACGGTAAGTAAAGGAGGGCGAAGGTGACGAAGAGGAAAAGCAAAAGTAAAGTTTGACATAAGTTTTAACCAGCAAAAAAATCAGATTTGGGGATTTGGTTTTAAGAGACAGGATTTAAAAAAGGATAATTATATATGTTAAAAGGGCCGGAAGACGGGCCATAGGGAATAATCAAAAGAAAAAAACATATTGATGATGGAAATTAAAAAAAAAGGTACGGCAATGTTTATTTAGGAAAGCTATCAGTTCATTGCTGTTGTGTATAAAGAAGATATGACAAATGAGGGGAATGGACTGACCGCGAAGGGGATGGAGATGACAGGAGGATTTGATTAAAAAGTTGGATTAGTGCCGTAAAGGGGAAGCATATGAATGAGAAAAAAGAAAGGCTAGACAGTGATGGCAATAAATGAGGGTAGCGAAGGCAATAATTGTGTTATGTTCGGTAAGTGGAAAGAATGGAATGAATTCAAAGATAGAGAAAAAAATAATCAGGACGAAAATGATACAATAAAATACAATAATCATTATATTTTCAGCCTATATAGGAGTTCAAATGATAATAATGACTTGTATGATTGCCTTTTAACTGCTATGGCTTCAATACAGTCAGTTGATGTCAAAGCATCTTTTATATTTGTAGGAGACTTGAATGGACATCACCAAGAATGGTTGGGTTCTGTATCTCCAGCCAGTAGTAATGGTCTTGCTGCTCTGGATTCCTCTAACTTGTCTGGTTGTGAGCAGCTGATTCATGGACATCCACACAGTTCTGGGAACTGCCTGGATTTGGCTATAAACTGACATTCCTGGTGTTGTAGTGGCTTCTGTCCTTGCTCCCATAGGTATTTCTAACCATAATGCCATTCATTGTAAGATCTGTTTTGACTTCACTGTGCCTGATATCACCATTTCCCGTCAGGTCTATCCTAAATCTCGAGTCAGTTAGGACAATGTTTGTTCTGAAATTGATAATATTCAGTGGAATACTATTTTTTAGATCCAATGACCCAGTCTCTGCTCTTAATACTTGCCTATTGGACATTTTACGCAGAAGAGTTCCATCTAAGATAATCAAATCGCGTACGAGATAAGGCCTGGATTAATTAATGCTGACTGTAAGCGGGCCAATGATGATAAGCAGGCTGCGTATCACCTATGGAGACAGAATCGATGTCAGATGATATGGTATAATTATATTACTCTTAACGCTGATGCTTAGATAACCTATAATGCAGCTGAAGCTGCTTGTAGTTCTCATATACAGGAGGTTCTTGCAGGAAGTAATCAACCACACAAATGGTGGGCTTCACTTAAATCCTCCTTGTTTGGCGTCGATTCTAGCATGCCTCCAATACGCGAGTTTGATTGTTCGATGTCCTTTGATCCTTTAAGAAAGGCTAATTTACTTTGTGATATTTTTTTATTAACAAACAGTGCGATGGTGAATTATCCCTACCTTTGACTTGTTTCCCCTTTCCAAAACTTAAGTCAGTTGCATTTAGACAGTGAATTGAAAAAGTACCTTCTAGATCTTAATACATATGGTGGGACTGACCCAGATGGGGTTTTTTTCTTAAATCTTTAAGAAGATGCTACGTTCTTAGCACCAAAGCTTGCTGTAGTATTTAGGCTACTGCTGAAGTCTTGTAGTTTTCCTTCTTGTTGGCGCAAGGCCAACATCACTCCCATCCCGAAGGGAGCCTCGGCTTCATCTTTTCCTACTGAGTACCGCCCAATTGCAATTACTCCTATCATCTAAGATTTTTGAGAGGCTTTTGGCTAAAAGGCTTTCCATATACTGTGATAAATTCAATCCGTTATCTGATTCTCAGTTCGGATTCCGTAAGTGTTTGGGAACATGGTAAGCTCTCTTGACTCTGCCTCATGACATGCAGTCGTCTTTGGATCGTGGGCATGAACCTCGAGTTGTTGTTATTGATTTTAGTTCTGCTTTTGATGTTGTGAATCATAGGGCTCTAATTTATAAACTACAGCTCCTTAATATTGGTGGAAGTCTTTTCAGTATTTTGAAATTTTTTTTAACTAATCGACCACAATGTGTAGTTGTTGATGGTGCCTGCTCTGCTTCTCTGCCTGTTGTTTCTGGTGTTCCTCAGGGCAGTGTCCTTAACCTTTATTTTTTAACATTTTTATTTCTGACTTGGACATTTTCCTCGAAAAATAAACTGATTTCATATGCTGATGATACAACTTTATACGTCTCTTTTCACTTTCCTACCAGCAAAGGTGAAGTTGCTGCATCTCTGAATAAGGACTTGGCAATGATCACCGCTTGGTGTCAACTTTGGGGCATGAAGTTTAATGCTAATTAAACGTATTCCATTACCATCAGTCGTTCCGTACCTTCCATACACCTCATCCTTGTTTGCATATTTTTGGTGAACAGATTAAGGATGTTTCTAGTATCCGTTTGTTGGGAGTCACTCTTAATTCTAAACTGACATTTGAGAAGCACATCCGTTCCATGTCTTCCACTATTGCACAGAAGACAAGGCTTGAAGGCTTACTTCGTTAGTGCTTCAAAACATTTGCTTGTGACTCAACTGTAATCAAATCTTTTTATGCATTCATTTTGCCCTACTTTGAATATTGTGCTCCTCTTTGGATGTCAGCTGCCAAATGCCATTTAAAGTTACTAGACAGAGGTATTAATTCAATTAAATTTATTTATCCGGCACTTGTTCTTGATCTTGATCATCGGCGTCAAGTTGGTGCCCTTAGCATTTTATTTAACGTATTTAAGAATAATCGGCATCTCATACACAATGCTTTGCCTGATCCTCTCACTCCTGCCCGAGTCACGAGGTTTGCTCCTAGTCAAAACGATCTTGCTTTTAATTCTATGAATTTTTGTACGACACAATTCTCACGATGTTTTCTTCCGTCGTTGACATATTTATGTAATCAGTTACACCGTAAGATATGTTTAGACTTCACTGTGCCTGATATCACCATTTCCCGTCAGGTCTGTCTTAACCTGTGTTAGGGATAAGTTGTTGAAAGGCATGTTAAGTAACGAAGTGAGTACCTGTGAGAGGCTATAACTCCTCCCCTCCCTCGTTGGCTCCTTGCTTCACTATTTCTCGTATGTTTCAAAATTTAATGTCCGTTCAGCGCCCAGTAGTAGGTTTAATTTCAGTTGACTAAATAATCGGAGCCCCGAATCTCCTTTACCTCCGGCCTTGCCTCAGGAGTTTAAGGCAGTCCCTTCAGGAACCACCGTAGCGAACACATCGCTGGGTAACTTGCTTGTAAGCGACCCTGTGGACTGAACTGACTCCGGGGCACGCTTTGTGCCTCGTGATTGTGTCCGACTGTATATCAGTCTGTGCCATTCAGTGCTTTTCGGCTTGTCCGATCAGCGCTCAGGCTCCGTTTAGTAGCGCTTAGGTAACGTGAATGTAACGTCGAGCCGGTATTGGACACTGAGACTTGTGTTTAAGTCTAAATACTAAATGCGAGTGTAGTATTTGCTTTGCTTGCTTGTTTTGTGCTTTAGTGATCGTTTTCACAGTGTCGTGCGGGAGTACCGTGACTTATAACTTGGTGTGTGTGACTACTGGGCAGTGGAGTTACATTTAGTGTTTGTTTGTGTTGTGTCTTTTTGGTGGTGTTAACTTCCGTTGCTGCATTGTAACTATTGTGTCGGGCTATAATTATTTCTACGTGTTTAATTTTGCTAACACCGGTAGTCTGCTGCGGTGTAGGATATTTCTTGTTGTATTGTTGCAGACATCAGCCCTGTTATCTTTTCTTAAGTTGTGGCATTGTTATTGGGTGCAATAGTCTTTTAACGTTGTAAGTGGAGAGAGAACCCCCTTGCCTTCGGTACATTTTCCTCCCCTCCTCTTCTCCTTCATATCCTCTCATTTCGCTTTTTAATCCCTTACCCCTTCCCCCCATCCCCCCACCCTCCCTCTCCTACATTTTCAATCCTTACCTTACCTACTCCCGTCTTCCCCCCTTTACCTCTCCCACCCTCTCTCCGCCTCTCCTTGCCTCACTCCCTCTTTTTAATCCAATACTCCTCCCCTTTATCCCTTCTTCCCCTCCTACCCCATTCTTCTCTCTCCCTCTCTGGTTCTGATACACCTGATCTTACCTGACGCAACCTGACCTTACCTGACTCAAACCATACCACCACACCTTTCTGTCTTCCTGACCTTACAGTTAATTACCACACACACACACACGCACCTGGTAACCGTATCTTGTGTTCCCAACTTCTTTTATTATTATTAGTAGTAGTAGTAGTATTGTTATTATTATTATTATTATTATTATTATTATTATTATACTGTTCTGCTTTACTTCTGTTTTATTCTATTGTTCTTTCTATTTTATTGTTATGCTGTTTTTTTACTGGTTTTGATTTACCTGTTCTAGTTTGTCCCCTTTATTCATTTTATTTGTTTATTTATTCTTTTATTTATTTCTTTTAACTTTATTTCTCTCATATTCTCTCACCTTATCACTAATTTCCTTCATCCACCTTCCTTGTCCGCTTTTATCGCCCGGTTAGTGGTAGCAGTAATGGTAGTTCTTTCCTCTTTCCTACATAATTTCCATGCAGTTTTTCCATGCTGCATGGTTCTTTTTCCTTTTATGTCAGCTTTGGCTGGAGGGATGGGGAGGGGTGTGGTGAGGAGCCTTCGCCTTTGCTGTCCTTCATCTTCCACCTTTGATTAGATAGTTAGTGTAGCTTGTCACAAACAGACTCGTCAGGACCAGCAGGTCTGCTGTTGATTGGTCTTCCTTTGTGATCCTTCATTATCATATCCCTCCTCCTCCTCTCATTCAATCTCCCTTACATTTATCTCATATCATACTTTCCTTTTACTTATATTTTTTTATCATTTAGTTTATCCAGTCACCTTATTCCTCTATTCTTTCACCCAACTTGCAATATCCTTCCTCTACCCTTTATTTATTATCTCCACTCCTCTTCCTCTCTTCCATATTCTTACACTTGTTTTTTTTATCAATTTTCTTCTACTTGTATTTTTTCCCCTCGTTTAGTTTGCCCAGTCACCTTATTTCTCTATCCTTTCACCCCACAAGTAGGCTAATCTCCCCTCCTCTACCTGCCATTATCTTCCCTCCTCCTCCTTTTATTCATATTCTCCCATATTTTCTTATTTGGTAACTTTCTTCCTCTATTTTTATCATTTACTTTTCTCAGTCACATTATTTCTCACCCCACCAGCATGTTTTAAGATTAATGTGAAGTATATATTGCTAATTCTTATCTTTATTTATTTATTTGGAGAGGATATAGTGATACAAAAAAAGCCTCTACCCTCTTCCTCCTTCACCTTGCTTCCCATTTACCTTCCTCTTCCACTTCCTCCTCGTCACCTTCATTCTCTGCCTCCTGCTCCCCATCCACCTTCCTCCTCTTCCACTTGCTCCCCATTCACCTTCCTCATCATCCTCTTGTTCTTCTTTTACCTTCCTCCTCCTCCACTTTCTCCACTATTGCCCACTTCCTGCTCCTCTTCCACTTGCTCCCCTTTCTCCTTCCTTATCGTCCACTTGCTTCTCATCCATCTTCCACCTGCTCCCCATTCTCCTTCCTCCTTTCATTTCATTTCTAGGGGACTCGCTGAGGGCCACCCTTGGGTGGCATGCTATGCGGGGGTTGTGCGGTGGATTCAAGGGCCAGGACAGGGTTGGATAAGGGTTAGGATGAGGAAAGGTATTGGGACATGGTGAAGGGCCAGGATTAGGGAGATAATGATTGATGATCCTATTCTTAAATGAGTCAAGAGTGGGACTATTAACTACATGAGATGGGAGATGATTCCACTCTTGGATGCTGGGGGGAGAGAATGAATAATTGAACATACTAGTGTTAGGCTGATAAGTGTGGTATTTAAGGTTGTGGCTGCCTCTAGTGGATCGTGTAGTTGTCGGGCGTAAATAAGTGTCTTCGTTTATGTCTTCTAAATTGTTTGCGATTTTATTATAGCATTTGTTGTCTGTGTGTGGGTCTAATTTTATGTTGAGCAAAGTGATTGATGTGGAGTGTCTGTAATCACGTCTGGCCCATCTTGCAGCTTTGATTTGTATGGCCTCTAATTTATTTATGTTATTGATAGTGTGTGGGTCCCAGACGGTGTCACAATGTTCTATATGTGGCCGAACGAGTGTCTTGTATGCAAGAATTTTGATGTTTGTGTTACACCTGCTAAGGTTCCTACGCAGGAACCCCAGGGCTCTGTGAGCCTTGGCCCTGATGCTGCTGACGTGTGTGTTCCACCGCATGTCTGCTGAGATGTGTACGCCCCAGTATTTCAGAAAAAAATTCAGAAAAAAAAATAGGTATCCCATTTATCTTACCTGGCCATATTTCCTTGTCCACCAGAAACTAAAATAGGGCACCACAATAGTTACTTCCCATTTTATTCTTTCCTTCTCCATCCAAAAAGTTAAAATAAGTACCAGAATTTTTCCCAAACCCCTCCATCAAAGTAAAAACTGGTACCCCATTTTTTTCCACTCCTTCTCCATCAAAAGTTTATCCAATCCCGCTTTTCTTTCCCTTTCCATCAAAAAAGTTAAAAGATGCACCTTCCCCATTTTTTCCAACTTTTTTCTTACCTTCACCAACCAAAAAGTCAGAATAAGTACCACATTTTTTTTCAGCGCCCTTTTCTTCTTACCTTCTCCATCCAAAAAGTTATAAGACCGTTACAACAAGGAACCACTAACTTCACCCCTCTTCTTTTTCCACCTCCATCCCCCTCTTGCTCTACATTCACTCCTATACACTCCCCTACCTCCTGCTCTCCATTCCTTTTCACCGCCCTCTTCACTTCCTTCACCTTCCTCATCACCCACTTGCTCCCCATTCAGCCTCATCTTCCTTCCATCCACCTTCTTCCTCTTCCATTTCCCCCTCATTCACCGCCCCATATGCAGGTACCCCATTTTTTTCTTACCTTCTCCATCCAAAAAGCGAATAAGTACCGCATTTTTTCCCAACCCTTATTTTTCATTCTTTCTCCATGATAAAAGAACCACTATCTATTTCCACAGCCCATCTTTCTTTCCCTCTCCATCAGCAAACAGTAAAAACAGGCACGAGTCAAACACAATGATAAATAGATAAAAAAACAAGCTTTATTTTTACCTTCAAGGACAATAAAACTTAACCCTCATCTCTAGAAATTCATTCCATACATACAAATTTATCTACATTTTTATCATTTAACTTCATTTTTATCTTATCTCCTTACAAATCTATCTTCTTTGCAACATTATTTCATCTATTTTTTTATATCCTTACAATCTTATCTCATCTCTATATTTATAAGTCCTAATTTAACCTCCAGCCGAACAATCCTTAAACAATACAATAAATAAGTAATAAAATAATCTCCGTTGGGTAGCGAACGTGTCTTATACCGGTAACCCACGCCGCTGCTGTTCCTGCTCGCCATTCCTGGACCGTCCACTCGCGCGTTCCATCTCTGTAAGCTGGAATGTAACAAAGAAAAAATAATGTAATAAAAAAGATAATATATACTTCAACAAGCAGCCAAGTCAAAAGTTGCTGTAATGTTACTTGATTAATGAATTTGTTGAAGTACGTAGCAATATTTAGGTAACTTTCCAAACTTAATGAACACTCCAAGAGAATCTAGTGAAGCGAGAAAGTGTTTGTGTGACGTTTCATATCTTGGCCATGCAAGAGAACACGTAACTTCTTCTTTTAAAGCTTCTACGTATATCTTTTGGGCCATTAAAAGAAGTTTCTACACTTAATGAAGTCAACGAAGCAGCAGCCTTACTCACCCACTGGTCCAGCACCCTCAGGCCCTCCACACAGCCGGGGCAGCTCACGGCCGAATCGTAATATGACATACGCACCACCACGGAACGCACCCACGCCCTGGTCCTGGCCTGCTGCACGAGATCCACGGACATGTGGTCGGGGAACCTGGTCCAGGGAAGCAATCTGAAGGACTCCACCGAGGTCATGGAAGAGCTGCGGGTCATGGTAGAAGGTCCTGCAGCGACCCCAGCAGGCAGTGTGTGTACCGAGCCATGCAGGGAGGGGGAGGACAGAACGAGGCTGGATGGTGGCGTCTGGAGGAGGCTGAAGGGATGGATGAGTGGGTCGAGGTCATCGGTGAGTGCAAGCGGCCGGGAAGGACACAAGGGGTATTTGGAGGGCCAACATGGAGACGCTGGAAAACGCAGGAAGACCAGACGAAGAACAGGACTCGGAGGACACAGCAGTGCCATCAGGAGCTTCAGCAGCAGGAGCGGCAGCAGATGCAGTCGTCTCAGCAGCACCAGCAGTAGTAATGGTGGAGGACGTCGTGGGGAAGGAGGTATACGGGTTGTGGGGTAGGGAGTGGACCCTCGGGAGGACCTTGGGCAGCGGACTTGCAGGACTCTGCTTATTCCGCGCCAGGGAAAGGGCCGCTCTAGCCCTCCTCCTCCACCGCCTCGCTTCCGCCGTCATTTCTCGACTCCGCTGTGGAAAGAAGACGGCGTTAGAATATGGGTGTGAAGATGACGAACAGAATAAACAGTAGTAACAGCAATGATGATAATGACAGGTACACACGGAGCAGACACTCACCCTGCAGCACACCCGCATGAACATGCACACCAGCAGCGCCCACACCATCAGCCCGCCAACCACCAACACCACGACTGACATCCTGATCCGCACGACGGAGGAACAAGACTTCTTCGAAGGAATGGACACGGAGGAGCACCTCTGCTCTCTTCGAAGTCTGGAGTCAGAATGATTGACCCTTGCCTGACACGCCATATATATCCACTCTGACCTCACTCCAGACTCCAGCGCAATACCCCCCCACCAACCCCTGAGACCTCACTCCTACCGGCCCCCCACCTGCTCATCGGTCAGATAAACCCAAGCCTGCTTGGTGGAAGGGCTTCCACGTGTGGATAAAACTAAGTAAAGAAAATGATGAGGCGTCGGGAGGGAGAGCTATCCCGATTAATTTTATCCTTAATAAATCATTTATATGCGTTTGACCGTCTTCATTCATGTTACCTACTAATGTGTGTTTGATTTACATGGCAGTGGAGACGATGAGGATAGGGCGTGAGAACTGTCATTATTTACACTCAATAGCTACATCATTTATACCGTCTTCACCTTATCTACTTATGTGTTTGATTGTTTATATGTTTTATGGCCTCCCTTCATCACATTTATCCGTTATGTGCCTCATTCTACTCCACACGCTTCCATTCTCTTTTTTTTCTACAGGCCTCATACATCCCATCTTCCTTTTCTCTCCATCATCCCTCCATCTTCATCCTTTTGTATCTGATTTGCGTGTTTCATCGTGTCCATCTCAACTCTCCATAATGTATTTCATTATACACCACACGCTTCCATTACCAAATATTTTTTTATTACAAACTCTCCATAAGATATTTTTTACGCCTCTCCAATGTACATTTCAGTATTTTATTATTTCAGTCATTCATATAATTCTTACTTCTGTTTACCATTGCGCCGTCTTACAAGCCGTGAACTATAACTAAATGCAAGGAAACAGGAACGTGGGAAAGAAAGAAAAGAACGTTGGTGTTTTCTGCTACTCTTTATTTCTTCCTTAACTATATACAACTTAGGACGGTATGCCACTTAGTCCAATATGCTGCTACTAATTTGAAAGGTTACATACAAGCTCGCAAACTAACCTCTTTGTCTATCTACTCCGGTAATCATTTTTAAGAAGACATACAAACGCGGATGTTAAACTCTCTATCTTCCTACTCTGGTCATATTTTTTAAGATTACATGTAAACTTGCAAATTAGCCTCTATCTCTATCTATTCTTCTGGTTATTGCAAAAAAAACATACAAACTCACGAATCAACCTCTCTATTTATCTACTCTGGTAATTATTTTATAAGATTACATAATCATAAATTCGCAAACTTACATGTCTGTTTACTCTGGTAATTACTTTCAAAATTACATACTGACTCGCAAATTTACATCTCTCTCTCTCTCTCTTCCGCTAATTATTATAAAGATTATATACTCTCGCGAATTTATGTCTCTCCCACACACACCTAATTTAAGATGATCACAATTCAGTAATAAAAAAATACTAATGCAATACTGATGGTGACACAAACACGAGCTGCCACACATCCTAAACGAGAGACAGTGAAGTACAAAGTCTTAATAAGAGTCCGAAACGTTTGGTGATGTCTTGTGTCCAACGCTTCAGGTCAACGGAGCATCAAGTAGCCAGTCAGTTCGCCTCGCCTCACTTCGCCTTCTTCCCCTCCTCCGCCGCCTCCACCGCTGCCTCCATCGCCTCCTCCTCCTCTTCCAGTATGGGCGCCAGCGTCTCCCTGGGACTCACGGGCATCCCACCGCGTGCCTCCATTTCCTCCACCTAAAAGGAAGAAAAAAGATGCTATTAATAACACGAGTAAAGAGTGTACTGTTAGGGAAAGAAGAGTATCTGCTATGGTGTATAATAAACCGCTAAAAATAAGTAGGTACCTACCGGTAGACAATAAAGCTGTGAAATAACTACCGGTAAATCTGAAATAAATATCAATGCTGTGAAATGATTATCTAAAACTAAGTAAACAGTAATGCCGTGAAATAAATATTTAAAACGAAACGTGGCCACACACACACACACACACACACACACACACATTCGTAACACTAACTAAACTACCTTGAAATAACTGAACTAAATAAATGATAAAAAGATGTGAAATAATAACGAAACAAAACAATGCGGTGAAATAAAGTAAATAAACTCAATAAAGCCGAAACGAGCCTACTCACCAAATTCTGCAGCCGCTTCAGTCCCTCCTCGCAGCCAACACACGTCATCGGTGTGCTCCTCGGAACCTCATCTTCGGGAATACACGTCCTGTCCACAGTGTCCAGCCCCTGCCGCAACCTCTCCAGCACGGGGGAGGCCTGGCTGGGGGAGGGGGGCCTGCGAAGTAACCTGTAGGACCGCTGGGGTGTCATGGTACTACCGTTGGGAGAAGTGCTCGAGGGTGAATATGGGGTACGGGGATGTGTTGGGGTCTGGGCTGGAGACGTGGGATGGAGAGGCTGTGCCGGTGATGAGGGTGATATGGGATGTAGGGGAAGGCTGGGGGAAGACGGGGAATGAACCTTAGAGCAAAAGGTGTACGGGGGAGGCGCAGACGAGGCAATGGGAGACTCAGGGGCAGCAGGGACATGGGTCGAGTCTTCAGGGGTCGGTGAAGTAGTAGCAGCAGGCGTAGGGTAACAGGAAGAGCCAGCAGGGATGACGTAGTGGTGAAAGGCCCCTGAGATGAGCCGCGGGTAGTAGATGGTATGCGTCCAGCGAAGACACGGGGCCCCGGGGGTAGTCTCCTGGCCCCGGGGTTGTGGCACTCGGTTCCGGCACTGTCCCGCCTCCTCGTCGAACTCCTCCATCCACTCGTCGCGGCGGAAGTACCTCTGAAGGGCAAAAGAAGTAGAGGTAGAGATATTATTGTGGTAGTAGGATTAGTAGCAGCAGCCTAATGGTGGTTGATGCAGTAAAATAATATGTAATTGTAAAAGAAATGGTCTAAGATATATATTAAGTGTAGTAATCGTAGTAGTAGTAATGAGTAAAGAAAGAAAATACACAAATATTTCAAAAAACAGACCAGATAAATCCACTGAGGAAGAAAAATAACAAAACTTCTAAAACTAAATAAGCTTGTTACAGTGAGTTACCTTCAGTTTGTCGCACAGCCGAATCAACAGGAACAGCAGCCCCACAAACAGCGCCAGGCCTATCAACGCCACCGCCACCGCCTCCATCGCCAGCTGACTGATGGTAGGTGTGGAGAGATTGAGGGACTCGAGACGGAGGTATGACTCGCTACTGATGGAGGGAAGGCGGAAGAGGTATGGAGATGTGGAGCACAGCGTTTGGTCTGCTCTCCTCGACGCCAGAAGCTACAGTGACGGATGACCTTATCTATCTGCTTGGGTTAAGAAGGACCCACCTCCTGACCCCCCCTTCCTTTGACCTCTCCTTCCCACCTCCCAGCTCAAACATTTTCCTCACCCCCTCTTCTTCATATCCTCTATCTACCTCACTACCTCCCTCTCCTTTCCTTCCCCCTTTACCTCTCTCTCTTTTCTCCGCCTCTCCTTTCCTCATTTCGCTGTTTAATCCCTTACCCCTTCCCCCCATCCCCCCACCCTCCCTCTCCCCCATTTTCAATCTTTACCTCACCTACGCCCTATACTCTTCCCCTTTATCCCTTCTTCCCCTCCTACCCCATTCTTCTCTCTCCCTCTCTGGTTCTGATACACCTGACCTTACCTGACGCAACCCACCTCATCCACACCTTTCTGTCTTCCTGCCCTGACCTTACTGTTAATTACCACACACACACACACACACACACAATCACCTGGTAACAGTATCTCGTGTTCCTAACTTCTTTTATTATTATTATTATTATTATTATTATTATTATTATACTGTTCTGCTTTACTTCTGTTTTATTCTATCCTTTCTTTCTATTTTATTGTTATGCTGTTTTTTTACTGGTTTTGATTTACCTGTTCTAGTTTGTCCCCTTTATTCCTTTTATTTGTTTATTTATTCTTTTATTTATTTCTCTTAACTTTATTTCTCTCATATTCTCTCACCTTATCACTAATTCCCTTCATCCACCTTCATTATCATATCCCTCCTCCTCCTCTCATTCAATCTCCCTTACATTTATCTCATATCATACTTTCCTTTTACTTATATTTTTTTATCATTTAGTTTATCCAGTCACCTTATTCCTCTATTCTTTCACCCAACTTGCAATATCCTTCCTTTACCCTTTATTTATTATCTCCACTCCTCTTCCTCTCTTCCATATTCCTACACTTGTTTTTTTATCAATTTTCTTCTACTTGTATTTTTTCCCCTCGTTTAGTTTGCCCAGTCACCTTATTTCTCTATCCTTTCACCCCACAAGTAGGCTAATCTCCCCTCCTCTACCTGTCATTATCTTCCCTCCTCCTCCTTTTATTCATATTCTCCCATATTTTCTTATTTGGTAACTTTCTTCCTCTATTTTTATCATTTACTTTTCTCAGTCACATTATTTCTCACCCCACCAGCATGTTTTAAGATTAATGTGAAGTATATATTGCTAATTCTTATCTTTATTTATTTATTTGGAGAGGATATGTTTTAGCAAAAGATTTTCCGCAAAGAGTCTTTAGTGCTTCTTATATATGGTTTCTTTTTTTGGCAAAGGAGGCAGTTAAGAACATAAGAACATAGGGAAACTGCAAGAGGCCGGGTGGCCTACACAGGGCAGCTCCAGAATCCCCCCCACTACTCACGGTGGGTGGGGTGTAGTTACAGGGGTTACAGGTAGAGGCTTGATCCTCGTTATACCGGCGGTACTAGGCACGCATCCAGTACCCCGTCACCTTACTGCACCCACACCTCACTGCCACCTGTCGTCCTCGTCCATGTAGCTATCCAGTCTATTCTTAAAACAAGCTATCGTCCCTGCACTAACTATGTGATTGCTGAGTCTATTCCATTCCCCCACCACCCTATTACTAAACCAATGCTTGCCTATATCTCTCCTAAATATATACTTTTCTAATTTAAATCCATTACTGCGAGTTCTATCCTGTTGGCTAATTTTCAGTACTTTACTTATATCGCCTTTGTTGTAACCCTTGACCCATTTGAATACTTCTATCAGATCTCCCCGCACTCTTCGTCTCTCTAGTGAATGTAAGTTTAGATGTTTCAGCCTGTTTTGATATGGGAGGTTCCTCAGCCCCTGAATCATCTTGGTCATCCTCCTCTGAACTGATTCTAGCAAGCTGATGTCCATTCTGTAGTGTGGGCACCAAAACTGGACAACATAATCTAAGTGTGGCCTAACTAACGCTAAATAGAGTCTGAGGATGACCTCTGCACTCCTTTTGGTTACCGTCCTGTTAATAAAGCCTAATACCCTGCTAGACCTATTCCTCGCACTAATACATTGCTTCCTTAGTTTTAGGTCAGAGTTCATTAACACTCCCAAATCCCTTTCACACTCAGACCTGCCTATCGCTGTGGAGTCTAAACTATACCCGTGTAATGGGTTGCGTGTTCCTACACTAAGTACGCTACACTTGGTGATGTTAAAATTCATCTGCCATTTCTCTGACCAAGCTGACAGTTTGTTGAGATCCTCCCTGCCATAAAAATAGACAAACAGGACGCAGAGAATTACGACTCCATCTATGTGGAAATAACTGCGAATAATAAGAAACTAACACTTGCGACCGTATACAGACCTCCAAAACAACAGGCAGCCGATGACACTGCCCTGTACGAAGAGCTTCACTCTTTAACACAAAGTAAAGAAGCAATAATAATTGGGGACTTTAATTGCCCTAACATTGACTGGGGACAATTGACTGGAGATCAAGAGGGTAACAGGCTTATAGAAATGGTGGAGGATTCGTTCCTCACTCAAGTTGTAACTCAACCAACAAGAGAAAACTATCTGCTGGATCTGGTATTAGTAAGCGACCCCGACCTCATTCGCGACTGTGAAGTTGGTGAAAAAATTAACGGTTGCGATCACCACTTAATCCGTTTCAATGTCAACATAAGTCACAAACTCGTAGACAATCCGTCAGTGATACCAGACTACAAAAAGCAAATTTCAACCTAGCCCGTGAGCTGCTTCCTCTGCGACCTGGGACCAACTTCACCTAACCGACAATACAATCGACAACGTGTGGAACAACTTCAAAGATAAGCTTTTGGGAGTAGAAAAGGCTACAGTGCCGACGAAACCCAGGCGAGTAAATGGTGCCGTAGATCCACCGTGGATGACCAGAGAAATAAAAAGGGCGGTAAACTTAAAAAAAAGGAATTATAACCTAATGAAAGAGAATGACACGGCCGAAGCCCGTACTCAGTACCACAACAGCCTCAGAGCTTGTCGCACCCTTATTCGGAGTAGTAAACGCAACTACGAAAACAAATAGCGCGTGACATCAAGACAAACTCAAAAAATTCTTCACATACATCAGATCGAAAAGAAAGTAAAATCAAATATTGGTCCCATTTCAGACGAGACTGGAGCTGCAACTCATGACAGTAAACAGATGGCCAGAATCCTATACAGTAACTTCGCATCCGTATTCACAGCCTAGAACATCGAAACCATGCCTGAGAACCCTGACCCGCCGAGGGAATCACGCCCCTGAAAATTGACTCAATATGCGACCAAGAAGTGAAAGAGTATTTGGATAAACTCGACACGAACAAGTCAACAGGACCTGACGGTTTGTCCCGCGATTATTAAAAGAGCTTAAACAACAAATACTTCAGCCACTCACTAACATATTCAACCAGTCTGTTCAATTGAAAAAGGTCCCGGAAGACTGGAAGATGGCGAACGTAGCACCAATTTTCAAAAAAGGAGACAAAAGCGTTGCATTAAACTACAGGCCCATAAGTTTGACATCAGTGGCAGGAAAAATACTCGAAAAGATTATTAGAGACAAACTTGTTAAGTTTCTAGAAGACAATAATGTAATCTCCGACACCCAGCATGGCTTCAGAAACAAGCGCTCCTGCCTAACGAATTTATTAGACTTCTTCCAAGGTATATATAAGAACTGGGATGCCCACATCCCCAGTGATGTTATATACCTGGACTTTCAGAAAGCCTTCGACAAGGTACCGCACGAGCGACTCCTTAAGAAACTGCACTCGGCGGGCATTGGAGCCAATCTGATCGCGTGGATAAGAGATTGGCTCACCGACAGAAAACAACGAGTACTACTCAACGGACAGCCTTCCGATTGGCTTCCAGTCACTAGTGGAGTGCCTCAAGGGTCAGTGCTGGGACCCATTCTCTTCATCATATAATATTATATCAACGACCTCGAATCAGGACTGAAATCCACAATATCGAAATTTGCTGATGACACTAAGGTGGGGGGAAAGGCCCTCATAAAGACCGACTGCGAAATCATTCAGAAAGACCTCAATCACATTATCGAATGGTCGGAAAAATGGCAAATGTCCTTTAATGTTGACAAATGCAAAGTCATGCACATTGGGTCCAGAAATAGTAACCACACATACATCATGAATGGGAGACCTCTGCAAGCGATGCAGGAGGAAAAGGATCTTGGAGTCACTATCAGCAGTGACCTGCAACACGCGAATCACTGTAAAAAAGCATACAACAAAGCCAACACTATGCTCGGGTTCATAGCGAGGAACTTCGAGTGTAAAACGCCAGACGTGATGCTATCCTTGTATAATTCCATGGTAAGACCGCACCTCGAGTATGCGGTACAGTTCTGGTCTCCTAATTACAGAAAGGACATTGATTTACTGGAAAGGATTCAGCGACGCGCCACGAAAATGATACCAACCTTAAGGGCTCAACCGTACGAGGAACGACTCAAGCGACTCAATCTCTTTACATTAGAGAAAAGACGCCTACGAGGAGATATGATTCAAGTCTTCAAGTATCTGAAAAAATTCAATAACGTCGATTACTCCAATTTCTTTGAATTGCAAACCAACCTAAGAACTAGAAATAACGGTTTACCCATTCAGTCTAGTCGATGTAACACAGACATCGGAAGGAGTTTCTTTTCAAACCGAGTCATCCGTCACTGGAACAATCTTCCTTCAGAAGTAGTAAATGCGAATACTATCAACTCCTTCAAATATAGAATCGACCGTCACTTCGCTGCGTCGGGAGTAAACTGAATATTGAGTTGCTTTCATCTGCTCCTCAATATCGAGGTGCTTTCATCTACTCCTCAATGTCGAGGTGCTTTCATCTGCTCCCCAGGCCCCAGGCTGTCGAGCAGATTAAATCACCAAAGCGGGCAACCTCGTAATGAGCCAATAGGCTTTCTGTTGCCTGCGTTTCCATGTTTCCATGTTTCCTGCAGTGCTCTAGCATCCTCCCCTGTCCTAATAGTGCGCCCTATTTTGGTGTCATCTGCAAATTTACCTATGTCACTAGTTATCCCATTGTCTATATCATTGATGTAGATAATGAATAGAAGCGGGCCTAAAACTGAACCTTGAGGAACCCCACTGGTAACATTACCCCATTCGGATTTTTTACCGTTAATAGTAACCCTCTGTTTCCTGTCGCTAATCCACGCCTTAATCCAATCAAATACCTTCCCTCTTATCCCATGAGCCCTGACTTTATTTAACAGTCTCTGGTGAGGTACCTTATCGAAAGCCTTACTAAAATCAAGATAAACCACATCATAGCTCTCATTATTGTCAGCTGCCTCGTACACTCTATTGTAAAATAATATAAGATTAGTGAGGCACGACTTTCCTTTAGTAAACCCATGCTGTGAGTCGTGAATTAAACTATGTCTGTCTATATGGTCCTTAATACTATCAACTATTATTGACTCAGTCATTTTACCTATAACTGACGTCAAACTAATCGGCCTATAGTTCTCCATAGAAGATTTGTCTCCCTTCTTAGATATTGGAATAACGTGTGCCTGCCTCATGAAACAGACACCACCCCTGTGCCTAGTGATTTCCTAAATACTTCAGTTAACTGCCCACTTATTTCAGTTACGCATTCCTTTATTACCCTGGGGAAAAGTTCATCTGGCCCTGGCGCCTTAGTGACTTTAAGTCTATCTATCTGTCTAATCACGAGCTCCCTACTTGTGTTGATGTCGGTTAATTCTTCTACCTCTTCTCCCCTGTAGATCTGTTCTCCCTGAGAACCTTTCTTTGGTAAATACAGTTAAGAAATATCTATTTAACGCCTCGCTCATATCCTCATCACTATCAATCAGTGATTCTCCTGACTTAAAGGCCCTATCTTATCCCTAACTTTGGTCTTATAAAGCTGAAAGAAGCCCTTTGATTGGTCTTTGCTTCCTGGCAATTCTAATCTCATATTTACGTTTTACCATACGTGTGTTTTTCTTTACTGCTCTAGCTAAATCGTTGTAACTATCCCTTAGGTGAGTTTCCCTTTAATTCCAACATATAGTCTTCTTTTCCTTCCTATTTCAGTTTTAGCCTGTCTGTCATCCATCGCGGGTAATTACCTGTTGACCTGACTTCCTGTGAGATATAAACTGTTTCTGTCATAATTTAATCTCCTGACCAGACTATTGTACTCACCTCCAAGCTACTGACCTGACTAGTGACCTCACCAGAGATTACCGCCCTCCTGCTCTGGCTCCTGACCTACTTCTGATCTCACTCCCTAAGCCTTTGCAGCTGTTTTCTTAACCTCGTAGTCTGCCTTCCTGAAGTCAGGTATTAATGTGTTGTTACTGACTCTATCCTCCCATTTAATATTAAATCTAATTTCCTTATGATCACTGTTACCTAATGAATCCCCAACCTCAATGTTGCTTATTATGTCCTCTCTATTAGTTAACAACAAATCCAAAATATTTTCTTCCCTCGTTGGTGTTCTAATTAACTGCTTAAGGAAACTATCCTGTATCACATCTAACAAATCCTGTGCCTCTTGGTCTCCGGATAAAGTATCCCACTCTATGTTCCTATAATTGAAATCCCCAATTACACACACATTCCTATATCTTGACGCCCTACTAATTTCTTGTAAAAGGGGTTGGCTACTCTCCCTGGTAAGGTTGGGCGGTCTGTAAAGTACTCCGATGACAAGCTTCTCCTTCCTACCTATTGTTTCTACCCAGAGGGATTCTGTTTTGCTATCTTCCTTGATTGAGTTGTTAATGACACACTTAAGATTGTCCCTGACGAAGAGTGTGACCCCACCCCCCTTCCTGCCTATTCGATCTTGGTGGAATAACTTATACCCCTCAATCTCTAATTCTGGGAGAAAGTGTCTGTCTGCAGAGTTTATCCATGGCTCTGTGATCGCTATCATATCAAATTTCTCTACGCACGCCTTTCCCCTCAATAAATCTATCTTATTCCTAATACTTCTACTGTTTGTATAGTACACATTTAGACCTACCCCTTGCCTTACCCTGCAGCCGCTATTATTATTACTACATTTAGTGCTCCCACTTGGTATTGCCATCTTAGGCCCCTTCTTACTTACCCTAAAAAACCCTGCAGGGCCCCCAATCCACGTTCGAGGGCATCAGACAAGATCTGTACCCCCTCCCCTGAAAGGTGAACCCCGTCCCTCTGGTATAGGTGGTTCTTGCCAAAGAAACTGTCCCAGGCGTCGACAAATTTCCATCCATTGGCTTTGCAATAATCTGCCAACCTGCAGTTTAATGCAATAGCCCTGGACATCCAAATGGCACCAACCCGCCGCCTTGGCAGAACCCCACACACCACAGGAGCCCCGCCTTTGGTCGTAATTCTTCGAATGGCCTCAATGTAGCGACGCAGGAGCTGCTCACTACCTAACCTGCCTATGTCGTTCCATCCCACCCTCAGGCAGACGACGGGTTTGACTCCCTCGCCTGACATGCACGACACTACCCTGTCGCTGACATCCTTAATCCCCGCCCCAGGAAAACACACCCTGGTCCTACGTGTCCTATCTTTAGCACAGAAGGCCCTATCTAACAACCTGACCTGGCTATCCCCAACAACCAAAATGTTACCTCTGGGCAGGGATTTGTCATCTGCCCTCCTCTCCTTCACTCCCTCCCTCAGCTCAGAGAGAGCCTGGAAGGAGTTGCGCAGGATTGGTCCTCTTCAGCTGTAAGCAGTTGCCATGGCTCTTCACTACCTGCCAGCCCCCATCTTGTGACGGTGTACTGTGTGCGTTCAAAGGCTATAAATAAAGGCATAGATAAAAAGTAAGATACAAAAAAAGCCTCTACCCTCTTCCTCGTCACCTTCATTCTCTGCCTATTGCTCCCCATCCACCTTCCTTGTCTTCCACTTGCTCCCCATTCACCTTCCACCTCCCTCCTCTTCCTCTTGTTCTTCTTTTACCTTCCTCCTCCTCCACTATTGCCCACTTCCTGCTCCTCTTCCACTTGCTCCCTATTCTCCTTCCTTATCGTCCACTTGCTTCTCATCCATCTTCCACCTGCTCCCCATTCTCCTTCCTCCTTTCATTTCATTTCTAGGGGACTCGCTGAGGGCAACCCTTGGGTGGCATGCTATTCGGGGGTTGTGCGGTGGATTCAAGGGCCAGGACAGGGTTGGATAAGGGTTAGGATGAGGAAAGGTATTGGGACATGGTGAAGGGCCAGGATTAGGGAGATAATGATTGATGATCCTATTCCTAAATGTGTCAAGAGTGGGACTATTAACTACAGGAGATGGGAGATGATTCCACTCTTGGATGCTGCGGGGAAAGAATGAATAATTGAACATACTAGTGTTAGGCTGATAAGTGTGGTATTTAAGGTTGTGGCTGCCTCTAGTGGATCGTGTAGTTGTCGGGCGTAAATAAGTCTTTGTTTATGTCTTCTAAATTGTTTGTGATATTATATAGCATTTGTTGTCTGTGTATTTGTCTTCGTGTTGCTAATGAGTCTAGTTTTATGTCTTGTTTAAGCAAAGTGACTGATGTGGTGAGTCTGTAATCACGTCTGGCCCATCTTGCAGCTTTGTTTTGTACGGCCTCTAATTTATTTATGTTATTGTTGGTGTGTGGGTCCCAGACTTTCCTCTCCATTAAAAGCAGAGAAAAAATAAGTAACACCATCTACTTTCTTATATTTCAAGTCCCTTTTTCTCTGTCCATCTTCACCAGAAACAAAAAAGAAGGCACTCCAACATTTTTATTCTCCAAAGTCCTCTCTACCAGAAATAATAAAAAAAATAGGTATCCTCGGCCAATTTCTATGTCCCTGTCAACCGGAAACTAAAATAGGACACCACAATAGTTTCTTCCCATTTTATTTTTTTCCTTCTCCATCCAAAAAGTTAAAATAAGTACCAGAATTTTTCCCAATCCCTCTTTTTTTCTTGCCTCTTCCATCAAAAAGTTAAAATAGGTAATCCATTTCTTTCAACTCCTTTTTCTCCCTTTCCTTCTCCATCAAAAGTTTAAACAAGCATATCGTTACAACAAGGAACCACTAACCTCACCCCTCTTCTTTTTCCACTTCCATCCCCCTCTTGCTCTACATTCACTCCTATACACTTCCCTGCTCTCCATTCATTTCTGCCACTTCCCTTCCTCCTGCTTCCTTTTCACCTCCCTCTTCTTCCTTTCCTTCACCTTCCTCATCTCCCACTTCCTCCCCATTCGCCTTCCTCTTCCTTCCATCCACCTTCTTCCATTTCCCCCTCATTCACCGCCCCATATGCAGGTACCCCATTTCTTTCCAACTTCCTTTTTATCTTACCTTCTCCATCCAAAAAACGAATAAGTACCGCATTCTTTCCCAACCCTTATTTTTTCATTTTTCTCCATGACAAAAGTTCCACTATCTATTTACACAGCCCATTTTTCTTTCCCTCTCCATCAGCAAACAGTAAAAACAGGCACGAGTCAAACACAATGATAAATAGATAAAAAAACAAGCTTTATTTTTACCTTCAAGCACAATAAAACTTAACCCTCATGGAAGGCACAACAGGAAACGGTCTCAGAACATACATTTCATTACCAAAACCTTTATCTTAGACCTACAATTAATCTCATACCTACAAATTAATCTCCCACTCACCTATACATTATCACATCTCTAGAAATTCATTCCATACATACAAATTTATCTACATTTTTATCATTTAACTACAATTTTATCTTATCTTACAAATCTATCTTCGCTGCAACATTATTTCATCTATTTTTTGGATAGCCTTACAATCTTATCTCATCTCTATATTTATAAGTCCTAATTTAACCTCCAGCCGAACAATCCTTAAACAATACAATAAATAAGTAATAAAATAATCTTCGTTGGGTAGCGAACGTGTCTTATACCGGTAACCCACGCCGCTGCTGTTCCTCCTCGCCATTCCTGGACCGTCCACTCGCGCGTTCCATCTCTGTAAGCTGGAATGTAACAAAGAAAAAATAATGTAATAAAAAAGATAATATATACTTCAACTTAGTCAATGGTTCTTATTTAACAAGCAGCCAAGTCAAAAGTTGCTATAATGTTACTTGATTAATGAATTTGTTGAAGTACGTAGCAATATTTAGGTAACTTTCCAAACTTAATGAACACTCCAAGATAATCTAGTGAAGCGAGAAAGTGTTTGTGTGACGTTTCATATCTTGGCCATGCAAGAGAACACGTAACTTCTTCTTTTAAAGCTTCTACGTATATCTTTTGGGCCATTAAAAGAAGTTTATACACTTAATGAAGTCAACGAAGCAGCAGCCTTACTCACCCACTGGTCCAGCACCCTCAGGCCCTCCACACAGCCGGGGCAGCTCACGGCCGAATCGTAATCTGACATACGCACCACCACGGAACGCACCCACGCCCTGGTCCTGGCCTGCTGCACGAGATCCACGGACGCCTGCATGTGGTCGGGGAACCTGGTCCAGGGAAGCGATCTGAAGGACTCCACCGAGGTCATGGAAGAGCTGCGGGTCATGGTAGAAGGTCCTGCAGCGATCCCGGCAGTCAGTGTGTGTACCGAGCCATGCAGGGAAGGGGAGGACAGAACGAGGCTGGATGGTGGCGTCTGGAGGAGGCTGAAGGGATGGATGAGTGGGTCGAGGTCATCGGTGCGTGCAAGCGGCCGGGAAGGACACAAGGGGTATTTGGAGGGCCAACACGGGGTCATGGAGACGCTGGAAAACGCAGGAAGACCAGACGAAGAACAGGACTCGGAGGACACAGCAGTGCCATCAGGAGCTTCAGCAGCAGGAGCGGTAGCAGATGCAGTCGTCTCAGCAGCACCAGCAGTAGTAATGGTGAAGGACGTCGTGGGGAAGGAGGTATACGGGTGGCGGGGTAGGGAGTGGACCCTCGGGAGGACCTTGGGCAGCCGACTTGCAGGACTCTGCTTATTCCGCGCCAGGGAAAGGGGCGCTCTAGCCCTCCTCCTCCACCGCCTTGCTTCCGCCTTCATTTCTCGACTCCGCTGTGGAAAGAAGACGGCGTTAGAATATGGGTGTGAAGATGACGAACAGAATAAACAGTAGTAACAGCAATGATGATAATGACAGGTACACACGGAGCAGACACTCACCCTGCAGCACACCTGGATGAACATGCACACCAGCAGCGCCCACACCATCAGCCCGCCAACCACCAACACCACGACTGACATCCTGATCCGCACGACGGAGGAACAAGACTTCTTCGAAGGAATGGACACGGAGGAGCACCTCTGCTCTCTTCGAAGTCTGGAGTCAGAATGATTGACCCTTGCCTGACACGCCATATATATCCACTCTGACCTCACTCCAGACTCCAGCGCAATACACCCCCACCAACCCCTGAGACCTCACTCCTACCGGCCCCCCACCTGCTCATCGGTCAGGTAAACCCAAGCCTGCTTGGTGGAAGGGCTTCCACGGGTGGATAAAACTAAGTAAAGGAAATGATGAGGCGTAGGGAGGGAGAGCTATCCCGATTAATTTTATCCTCAATACATCATTTATATACGTTTGACCGTCTTCATTCATGTTACCTACTAATGTGTGTTTGATTTACATGACAGTGGAGACGATGAGGATAGGGTGAGAACTGTCATTATTTACTCAATTACATCATAGCTACATCATTTATACCGTCTTCACCTTATCTACTTATGTGTTTGATTGTTTATATGTTTTATGGCCTCCCTTCACCACATTTATCCGTTATGTGCCTCACTCTGCTCCACACGCTTCCATTCTTTTTTTTCTACAGGCCTCATACATCCCATCTTCCTTTTCTCTCCATCATCCCTCCATCTTCATCCTTTTGTATCTGATTTGCGTGTTTCATCGTGTCCATCTCAACTCTCCATCATGTATTTCATTATACACCACACGCTTCCATTACCAAATATTTTTTTATTACAAACTCTCCATAAGATATTTTTAACGCCTCTCCAATGTACATTTCAGTATTTTATTATTTCACTCATTCATATAATTTTTACTTCTGTTTACCATTGCGCCGTCTTACAAGCCATGAACTATAACTAAATGCAAGGAAACAGGAACGTGGGAAAGAAAGAAAAGAACGTTGGTGTTTTCTGCTAATCTTTATTTCTTCCTTAACTATATACAACTTAGGACGGTATGCCACTCAGTCCTATATGCTGCTACTAATTTGAAAGGTTACATACAAGCTCGCAAATTAACCTCTTTGTCTATCTACTAAGCTATCTTCCCTGCACTAACTATGTGATTGCTGAGTCTATTCCATTCCCCCACCACCCTATTACTAAACCAATGCTTGCATATATCTCTCCTAAATCTATAGTTTTCTAATTTAAATCCATTACTGCGAGTTCTATCCTGCTGGCTAATTCTCAGTACTTTACTTATAATTTTTTATCGCCTTGTTGTAACCCTTGACCCATTTGAATACTTCTATCAGATCTCCCCGCACTCTTCGTCTTTCTAGTGAATGTAAGTTTAGATGTTTCAGCCTATTTTGATATGGGAGGTTCCTCAGCTGAATCATCTTGGTCATCCTCCTCTGAACTGATTTTAGTAAGGATGTCCATTCTGTACTCACCACAGACTGTTAAAGAAGTAGTCTAAGTGTGGCCAAGGAAGGTATTTGATTGATTATGGATGATCTGACACAGAAACAGAGGGTTACCATTAACGGTAAAAAAATCCGAATGGGGTAATGTTACCAGTGGGGTTCCTCAAGGTTCAGTTTTAGGCCCGCTTCTATTCATTATCTACATCAATGACATAGACAATGGGATAACTAGTGACATAGGTAGATTTGCAGATGACACCAAAATAGGACGCACTATTAGGACAGGGGAGGATGCTAGAGCACTGCAGGAGGATCTCAACAAACTGTCAGCTTGGTCAGAGAAATGGCAGATGAATTTTAACATCACCAAGTGTAGCGTACTTAGTGTAGAAACACGCAACCCATTACACGGGTATAGTTTAGACTCCACAGCGATAGGCAGGTCTGAGTGTGAAAGGGATTTGGGAGTGTTAGTGATCTCTGACCTAAAACTAAGGAAGCAATGTATTAGTGCGAGGAATATGGCTAACAGGGTATTAGGCTTTATTAACAGGACGGTAACCAACAGGAGTGCAGAGGTCTTCCTCAGACTCTATTTAGCGTTAGTTAGGCCACACTTAGATTATGTTGTCCAGTTTTGGTGCCCACACTACAGAATGAACATCAACCTGCTAGAATCAGTTCAGAGGAGGATGACCAAGATGATTTAGGGGCTGAGGAACCTCCCATATCAAAACAGGCTGAAACATCTAAACTTACATTCACTAGAGAGACGAAGAGTGCGGGGAGATCTGATAGAAGTATTCAAATGGGTCAAGGGTTACAACAAAGGCGATATAAGTAAAGTACTGAGAATTAGCCAGCAGGATAGAACTCGCAGTAATGGATTTAAATTAGAAAAGTATATATTTAGGAGAGATATAGGCAAGTATTGGTTTAAAAATAGGGTGGTGGGGGAATGGAATAGACTCAGCAATCACAGAGTTAGTGCAGGGACGATAGCTTGTTTTAAGAGTAGACTGGATAGCTACATGGACGAGGACGACAGGCGGCAGTGAGGTGTGGGTACAGTAAGGTGACGGGGTACTGGATGCGTGCCTAGTACCGCCGGTATAACGAGGATCAAGCCTCTACCTGTAACCCCTGTAACTACACCTCACCCACCGTGAGTAGTGGGGGGGATTCTGGAGCTGCCCTGTGTAGGCCACCCGGCCTCTTGCAGTTTCCCTATGTTCTTATGTTCTTATGTTCTTAACTGCCTCCTTTGCCAAAAAAAGAAACCATATTATAAGAAGTACTATAGACTCTTTGCGGAACATCCTTTGCTAAAACATATCCTCTCCAAATAAATAAATAAAGATAAGAATTAGCAATATATACTTCACATTAATCTTAAAACATGCTGGTGGGGTGAGAAATAATGTGACTGAGAAAAGTAAATGATAAAAATAGAGGAAGAAAGTTACCAAATAAGAAAATATGGGAGAATATGAATAAAAGGAGGAGGAGGGAAGATAATGACAGGTAGAGGAGGGGAGATTAGCCTACTTGTGGGGTGAAAGGATAGAGAAATACGGTGACTGGGCAAACTAAACGAGGGGAAAAAATACAAGTAGAAGAAAATTGATAAAAAAAATGTAGGAATATGGAAGAGAGGAAGAGGAGTGGAGATAATAAATAAAGGGTAGAGGAAGGAGATTGCAAGTTGGGTGAAAGAATAGAGGAATAAGGAGACTGGATAAATTAATGATAAAAAAAATATAAGTAAAAGGAAAGTATGATATGAGATAAATGTAAGGGAGATTGAATGAGAGGAGGAGGAGGGATATGATAATGAAGGTGGATGAAGGGAATTAGTGATAAGGTGAGAGAATATGAGAGAAATAATGTTAAGAGAAATAAATAAAAGAATAAATAAACAAATAAAAGGAATAAAGTGGACAAACTAGAACAGGTAAATCAAAACCAGTAAAAAAACAGCATAACAATAAAATAGAAAGAAAGAATAGAATAAAACAGAAGTAAAGCAGAACAGTATAATAATAATAATAATAATAATAATAATAATAATAATAATAATAATAATAATAATAATAATAATAAAAGAAGTTAGGAACACAAGATACTGTTACCAGGTGCGTGTGTGTGTGTGTGTGTGTGTGTGTGTGTGTGTGTGTGTGTGTGTGTGTGTGTGTGTGTGTGTGTGTGTGGTAATTAACAGTAAGGTCAGGGCAGGAAGACAGAAAGGTGTGGATGAGGTGGGTTGCGTCAGGTAAGGTCAGGTGTATCAGAACCAGAGAGGGAGAGAGAAGAATGGGGTAGGAGGGGAAGAAGGGATAAAGGGGAGGAGTATAGGGAGTAGGTGAGGTAAAGATTGAAAATGGGAGAGAGGGAGGGTGGGGGGATGGGGGGAAGGGGTAAGGGATTAAAAAGCGAAATGAGGAAAGAAGAGGCGGAGAAAAGAGAGAGAGGTAAAGGGGGAAGGAAAGGAGAGGGAGGGAATGAAGTAGATAGAGGATATGAAGGGGAAGAGGGGGGGAGGAAAATGTTTGAGCTGGGAGGTGGGAAGGAGAGGTCAAAGGAAGGGGGGGTCAGAAGGTGGGTCCTTTTTAACCCAGGCAGATAGATAAGGTTCATATGACAAATTTCTCAACCTTGGAATCATCTTTGTTACTCTTATTTGGACCCGTTCCAACTTTTCTATGTCTTTTCTGTAGTAGGGAGACCAAAACTGTACACAGTACTCTAGACGGGGTCGAACCAACGAATTATAGTTTTAATATTACTTTTTCCGATTTATTATTAAATGCTCGTCCGATGAAGCCAACCAATTTGTTTGCAGTTTTAATTACCTCTGAACAATGCTGACCGGGCTTTAAATCGCTTGATATAGTGATTCCAAGATCCTTTTATTTACTTACTGCAGAAAGTTGTTGGCCATTCATTACGTACCGAACGCGATTGTTATTTTTTTCCGATGTGCAACACTTTACATTTGTCAACGTTAAATTTCATTTGCCATTGATTGGCCCAATGTGCAAGTCGATCTAGATCTGATTGTAAAGCTTCTTCGTCGAGTGTCGCAGTTACTCTACTAGCAATTTTTGTGTCATCAGCAAATTTTGATACTTTGCAAGTGAGCCCATCATCGATATCATTAACATAAATTAAGAAGAGCATGGGGCCAAGCACTGATCCTTGAGGTACGCCGCTTTTGACATCGAGCCAGTTAGATGTAACACCGTTTAGAACTACTCTCTGCTTCCGCTCAGAGCCAGTCCGCAAGCCAATTGTGAATGTTACCCGAGATACCGTGCGCCTGTAGTTTGCTGAGCAATCGTTGGTGGGGGACCTTATCAAATGCCTTTTGAAAATCCAGATATATGATATCTACTGATCTGCTTTCACCGAACACCTCAAAAATATAGTGAAAAAAATCAAGTAAGTTAGTCAAACACGAACGTTTACTACGGAAGCCATGTTGCGAATTATTTATTATATTATTTTCTTCGAAGAATTTCACCATATTGTCGCGAATGATAGTCTCCATTAACTTACAAACAATAGATGTCAGGCTAATTGGTCGATAGTTTCCTGGATGAAACTTGTCCCCCTTTTTGAAAATTGGTGTGACATTTGCAAGTTTCCAATCCGACGGAACTTTTCCAGCTGTTAAATATTTATTGAATATGATGGATAGCGGTTTACAAATTTGATGTTTGATTTCTTTTAAGACCCTAGGGGTAATTTTGTCTGGACCAGGAGCTTTGCTTACTTTAATCTTTTCAATTGTGCGTAAAATGTCACTTTCTACGATGAGCACGCCACTTAACATCTTTTCGGCCCCTCTAACCTCCGGCGGCTGAGGTGATAAACAATCTTCGTCGGTAAATACGGATGCGAAAAAGTTATTTAGGATTGTAGCCATTTCATTTTCATCGTTCGTGTGGTTACCATTTTCATTAGCAAGCGGTCCGATACCACAAGTGAGTGACTTTTTATTATTAACATAGCTAAAAAATTCTTTAGGATTAGATTTACTTGTTTCCGCTACATATTCTTCAAGATTTTTCTTGCTTCGTTTTATTAATTTCTTGGTTTCGTGGCGAATTCTGTCCAACTCTAGTTTGTCAGCCTCACTCTGAGTTGATATGTATCTACTGTATACGCATTTTTTAAGAGACAGGCTATTTTGAATTTCGTTATTCCACCATTTGGGTTTCTTCTTAAAAGCTGAACGTCCGTTACGATAGGGTACGCATATGCTTATAGCATTGTTCAATATTGTGGTGAAGGCCCCCCAAAATTTATCAATATCTGTTTCCGCCGAGATTTCAGTCCAGTCATAATTATTTAGTATTGATCGGAGTCTTACGAAATTCGCTCTCTGATAATCAGGCACCTTTTCTTTACTAGGAGTTACTTTACTTTCTTTCATATTGATGCTGAATGTGATTGTTCGGTGATCGCTAGAACTAAAAATTGGAACAACATTTACTTCGTTAACTAGATCAGCTGTCGTTGAAAAGATAAGATCAAGTATATTATTTTCCCGAGTCGGTTCTTGAACGTGTTGATGCAAATCACTTTCTAGTAAATTTTTGTACAGGTCGAGCCCTGTATGACAGTTCAACGGTCCACCCCATCTTTTCACTGGCAAGTTAAAGTCCCCAACAATTACTGCCTCGCAACTGCTACTTGTTTCTAATAATAATTCACTTAATGCGTGGTCGATATCAAGAGTCTGCCTTGGCGGTCTGTAGATAAGTCCAATTACTATTTCATGAGATTTATTTTTAATTTCAATGAAGACCGTGTCTACATTGGTTATAATATCTGTTTTCACGGATACTGGATGGAGAGAGTTGTGGATATAAAAGATAACGCCTCCACCCTGTCTGTTCTCTCTTTCATGACTAAAGATGGTATAACCCGGTAATCTATATTCCGCAATGAAATCTCTATTTGAAGTGTCTATCCAAGATTCAGTGACTCCGATGATGTGATAATGATTTATAGCTGCGAGGACTTCTAAGTCTTCAAATTTGTTACGTAGGCTACGAGCGTTTACATAGCAAGCTTTAATGTGATTCGAGTCGGGGGTTTTGCGGGGTGAGTGCTCCCTTATGGTGGAGCTGCTGGTGTTCTCGTCTCCGCGTTTTTTGGCTTTCGAAGAGCCACTTGGTCACAGAGCAGCCTCCCGAAACGGGCTGCTCCAACAGGGTTTAAATGGATGCCATCAGGAAGGAACAAGTCTGAATCGTAGTAAAAATTGTTCCACAAATTAGCGAACTGGACGTTTTCTTGTGAGCAAAGGGACTGAAGTCTGTTGTTTGTGCTGAAGGCCTTACTGTAAAAGCTAGATTCGGCACCGACCCTCGGGAGGATTCCTGAGATTATGATGTTACTGGCATCTGTTTTACGTTTATACTGCTTGATCATGCGGCGGTATTTCTCAAGCAGTTCCTCAGAACGGGTTGTCTTTACGTCATTCGTCCCCGCGTGAATGACAAAGAGGGTGTTTCGGTCGGCATTTCTCGTGACATCATCGCACGCTGCGGTGATGTCATCCAGTCTGGCACCTGGATAGCTGTAACGTTTTCTGCGGCCGTTTGATGAACGACCACAGAACTCAACCAGCTGGCCACGCACCATGGAGTCCCCAACTAGGCGAGTCTCGAACTCATCCTCCATGGTGTCTGCCAGCACCTGGAACCTATTGAAGGTAGTGGGACTCAGTAAATCCTTGGTTGCCTGCTTCGGTTTGGCTCCATTCCTTACAGGTTGGAACCCGACATCCTGTGAAGCAGGAAGATAAGCGTTAAGTGGGGCAGGCTGGAAGTTGTCCTGTGGGGCAGGCTGGGAGTTAGCCTGTGGGGCAGGCTGGAAGTTGTCCTGTGGGGCAGGCTGGAAGTTGTCCTGTGGGGCAGGCTGGAAGTTGTCCTGTGGGGCAGGCTGGAAGTTGTCCTGTGGGGCAGGCTGGAAGTTGTCCTGTGGGGCAGGCTGGGAGTTAGCCTGTGAAGCAGGCTGGGGGTTAGCCTGGGAGGCAGGCTGGGGGTCAGCCTGTGAGGCAGGCTGGCGGTTTTCCTGTGAGGCAGGCTGGGGGTTGGCCTGTGAGGCAGGCTGGGGGGTAGCCTGTGAGGCAGGCTGGGGGTTAGCCTGTGAGGCAGGCTGGGGGTTAGCCTGTGAGGCAGGCTGGGAGTCAACCTGTGAGGCAGGTAACACGTCCTCCCGTGAAGCAGCAGGAGGGTCGTCTGGAGAGGGCACGGTCTCGGTGGAGGGCCTCTCCACCATCGATAGTGGAGTCACTGCCACATTGCTTAAAACAAATTCCTGAAGGGCTACGAATTTCTTTTCAAGATCATTATGCTTGACTTTCCATTCAGTCACGGCCTTCTGAAGATGTAGTCTTTGAACGCAGAGGCGGCAAGTTTTACTCAGCTGGAAGAACTGAGCTGCAAATCGTCCGGGACAGACGTCACACTTAAGGTTCGAAGGCATTGTTAGAAATTTAAGCGAGTTTGGGCAAATATTAAAAGCGCTTTCGAAAAAATTTAAATTCTGACCATAAATTGAATTGTATAAAAATTGTGCATGGAAATTAGATACTGCTGTGTTAGATGCCTCCAACACTGGGAGTTCGCTCCCACAGGGTCTTGAAAACGCCTCAAAGACCAATCGCTTGTCCTGAGCCTCGGTCACGAGAGAGACTTTCACAACCCGGCGCTTTTCAGCTATTATCCTCGAAGTTTTGTCCCATAGCACGGGGCCGGCGTAGTCACTCAGAGCAGAGCTGGCAAGGGAGGAGAGGAACCAGCAATTCGTTCCCACTTTCCGAAACGTCTAACTCAACTCTGCGACCCTTTCGAGGAATCGCCAGTGGCACCTGTCACCAGGTGTTCTCCACCAACTCTAGAGAGTATCAGACGCCCTTCCTGAGAGACCAAAAAGCTGAAATATTCCTTGAGTATCAGAATAACCCTCAGAAACTCCACCTAGAAGCCGGGAGGTACAACCTCAAATGGCCCACGGAAGACATCTCTTTCAGGAGAAAACAAGAACCAGCTGTTATGCAGACTGGGGATGGGAGTACCGTCGATAGAGGGGAGGGACAGAGAGCTCACATCGACAACTGGTTCCCAGGGAGGCTTTTTAGTGTAGAGGTCGCCACACTCCTCTACACCGCAGGCCTAAATAATTAGGCACGGTCAAGCTGACCCTGGAACTCCAGCCATTGTCTCATAAAGAGATCCTCTGCCTGCAGTCCAATCCACCACTGCTGCTGCCCAAAGGCTTCACCGTGACCCTGGCACGGAAGACAGATCAGGTATTACACCTTGTCCAAGGGTGAGCTGAGACTATGCAAGGCAGGGACGTCTAGTTCCCTGAGGTGAAAACACTTCACCCGCATACCCAGAGGAGGAGGAGGACCTCTGCTCTCTTCGAAGTCTGGAGTCAGAATGATTGACCCTTGCCTGACACGCCATAATATATCCACTCGGACCTCACTCCAGACTCCAGCGCAATACCACCAACCCCTGAGACCTCACTCCTACCGGACCTCCCCACCTGCTCATCGGTCAGGTAAACCCAAGCCTGCTTGGTGGAAGGGCTTCCACGGGTGGATAAAACTAAGTAAAGGAGATGATGAGGTGTAGGGAGGGGGAGCAATCATGATTAATTTTATCCTCAATACATAATTTATATACGTTTGACCGTCTTCATTCATGTTATCTACTAATGTGTGTTTGATTTACATGACAGTGGAGACGATGAGGATAGGGTGCGAGAACTGTCACTATGTATACGCATACCGTCTTCACCTTATCTACTTATGTGTTTGTTTATATGTTTTATGGCCTCCCTTCATCACATTTATCCGTTATGTGCTTCTTTCTACTCCACACGCTTCCATTCTATTTTTTCCACAGGTCTCATACATCCCATCTTCCTTTTCTTTCCATCATCCCTCCATCTTCAATTCTTCATCCTTTTTTTTGTATTTGATTGCATGTTTCATCGCCTCCATCTCATCTCTCCAGTATGTGTTTGATTCTACACCACATGCTTCACTTTAACACTTGTGTCATTTTCACCTGTGCCATTTTTATTTATCTATTAAGTAAGTTTTCCAACTGTTACCAGCGACCCGGTGCAAAGAAGTTGTCAGACAGAGAAGATTGAGGAGACGGGAGAGTGGGCCTGGAGGAGTAAGACGACTAGAGGGCAGTGAGGGTGAGGGGGAGTTTGGTTAGGAGGGCTGCTACCTGGTATTTTTTTCTCAATATGCTCGTCACACATTGGGAAGCAACAATATTATAGTGTTTGCACTACATACTACCTATATAGAATGCAAAATATTACTGCCTCTGTCTTCACTCGATGCATTATATTTACTGCTGTTTCTTTGTCTTTCGAAAACTTAACTGACTGACTGACGTAATATTAGTTTGTTACGATGACTATCGACATCTAGAATAATGATATACATGGTATAAAGAACTTAATAAACTCAGATGTAACGTAACGTTAATATATTGTTTTACACCGTAAATATTTTTTAAATTATCCCGTCAGCACAGAACCTAATTCAACTATATAGTTTAGGCTGCCGCTATCATGTTAACGATAAACCCAATCCTAAAGAGAAGCTGGCTTATCGAGTACCACAACTGCGAAGATCAATAAATGTGTGTGTGTGTGTGTGTGTGTGTGTGTGTAAGGTTTTACTACCTTGCTGCTTCCATTACCCTTCACCCCCGCCTCTGTTCCCGCCCTCCCCTTCACCCGTACACCACCGCACCACTCCAAGGCCCCAACCCCTCCATCACCCTCCCTCTTCCTCGTACTGGCTGGGATGTGTTTCCGATACGATTCGAAGCAGGCGTTTCACACATTGGCAACTCTAAGTGATGAGCGTGGAAGTGGAGGGGACTGTACATACATTTCATATATCAATCGAAATGAGGAAACAGGAAAGAGAAAAAACATATAAATGCGGAAAAAAATGGATAATGAGCACGCTCATAGAGATGTAAACACAAAGGAACACAAAGGAAGAACAAACAACAGCAGACCTGCTGGTCCTTACGAGGTTGTTTGTAAACTAGGGTGTATATGGCGAATAAGGAGATGATATAAGAACAAAATTGGGCGAAAATAATGTTAACGAGTTAAACAATAAGTGAAAAGTAAGACTCAGCCACATGACTTAAGCCAAGGTCAAGGAAAGTGATTTACACAATACCCAAACGATCCTACTCTCAAACTCTCACCCGACTAAAACTTGGTTCACACATAGTCGATTTGGCGTCCCGTTCGGTCCCGACCTAGAGATTTTTGAGAACGAAATCACTCGTGACCGACATTACCCGGTCTCATACCGTATTTGCTATTTTCATCCTACCTGATGGCGCCAGAGGGGGGTCGCCTTGAAAACGGGACATCGTGGTCATGGTCCGTAATAAACGAGGGCAGGCGCGAGGGGTCGCCACCGAGTGGCGGCAAGAGGGAAACGGGCCGGTTTTTTTAGCATGTTAAAAATTTCGGAGCCGGTCGGGACCGGAAGCGAAAGTTGTCAGAAATCGGCATAGACTGGGATTAGAACGCATCGACGCGGTGTCAGACGCCGCCAGGCGAGGGTGAGCCCCTGGGACAGCGTCCCGTTCGGTCCCGTTGGTCCCGACCTCGAAAATTTTGAAAATGGGATTAATCGTGGCCGAGAACACCCCGTCTCATGCCGTCTTTGGCCTGAACGTGTCCCCACAGCGCCGGACCCCCGACTCACCCTGACTGAGGCATGGGCATGGTTAGACGTGGGGCTGCCTGCGTCAGGCGTGGGTCCGCCGCCGGCTATGCTGCACGAACAGTCCCGCCTTACAGGGCCAAGCGGCGGTAGGACCCAGGCGGAACCGCGGACTGCTTGCGATGCGACGCTGCACAAGCCGGCTCCTGTCGGGGACTGCGGGCGAAACGACAGTGCCACACAGGGCGCGCAATTTTCATAACGTTTTCATCCTGACCTCGCCAGACAAAGGCTCCCTCCCTCGGTGTCTTACCCCGCCTGATGGCGTTTTAATCCGGTTCAATGCCGATTTCTTACAACTGTCCCGTCCGATCCCGACCGGCCCCAAACTTTTTAACATACTAAAAAAACGGCTCACTTCCCACTTCCCGCAGTCCGTTATCAACCCACGCGCCCACCCACGTCTACCGCCGAACATGGCCACAGTGCCACACGTTTTGTGCCGTTTACACTGATCGGGACGGAACGGAGACGAATGGGACACCAAATCGGCTATGTGTAAACCCAGGTTAGGCTGGGTTCACACATAACCGACTTAGCGTCTCGTTCGGTCCCGTTCGGTCCCGACCTTGAGATTTTTGAGAACGAAATCACTCGTGACCGACAATACCCGATCTCATACCGTACTTGCTATTTTCATCCTACCTGATGGCGCCAGAGGGGGGTCGCCCCGCCTGGCGGCGTTTGACCCCGTGTGACGGCGTTCTAATCCCGTTATATGCCGATTTTTGGCAACCGGTCAGTCCGGTCCCGACTGGCTCCGAATTGTTTTAACATACTAAAAAATAAAACGGTCCAATTCCCGCTTTACGCCGCTCGGTGGCCACCCCACGTGCCCGCCCACGTTTACCGCCGACCATGGCCACGATGCCACACGTTTTGTCCCGTTTTCACTGATCGGAACGGAACGGGGCCGAACGGGAACTACGAGTTAATACGGGGAAAGTTCGCCATGGTATATTTTGAAAATATGCGACAGATATCGAAATTAAGGAAAACGCTCTGGCTACACTATCTAAGTGTAAGATATCAAATGGCAAAGTTTTCTTTTCCGCAAATTTAAATGTTCCGTCGAGCCAAAGTTTAAATGCCCAGTATATAGGCGTGGTGGATGGTGCTTGAAGAAATGGACACAAAATCCAAATGAATCACTTCATTCAAAAGTCTGGTTGAAGTGCCACAAAATCAAACATGAAAGATAGTTTAGACTGAACTTTGCCACGCAGGTGACCGCCTTGGAACACAATTTTGGCTATGATAAATTTCACCTGCTTACAAGCATGTTTGGGACCAATCCTTATATAGATGAAGGGTTGAGACAGAGAGAAGAGAGGAGAATCAGTACACCCTTCAGGCAAAAAAGGAAGAAAAAAGTAAAGGAGAGTCCCATCAAGGAGTACAAACCAGGAGATTTTTAAATATGATCAAACCTGGCAACATGAGTGATGTGACGCATCATGATACCCTCGCCCTTGAGCGAATAATACCTTTATAAGGGGGACCAGGTGCCTGGTCATTATTTATGTACGATTACTGAACAATAAAGAATCATATAATAAGTTTGTTACATTATAAGTGTATTAGATTATGCTGTAATATGAAAATGGAAAAAATATCGGTAATTGATGTTTTCTCAAAATAAGGGTTACAACAACATACAGTGCATCTCCTCATTTCTGCACTGTTAGATTACCATAAGAAAATAGGGGAAAAACTTTCAAGTGAACATAAAATAAAGTGTTTATTTTTTTTTGGACTGAGGTCATACTTTTTCCGTCCAGCACAAAAAGATTCTAGACTTCAAATTTTAATACAAGAAAATGTGACATGGGATTTTCGTTTTTTTTTTTACACAATTTGTTAGTATACTTATGAGGTATTTTGTGTGCAATTGGCGAAACAAAGTATGCAAAAATAAAGGAGTAGATAGAGTTTGATTTTTTTTAAATAAAAAATAATAATATATATGAATATATATCGGTACTATTTACTTGAAACTCGGGTATGAGGATGAAGGCAATATTATACATAACATACATGCTAATCAATAACCTCAGCCAATTTACAAATATTGGCGAACTCAGCGTCCTGTTCGGTCCCGATAAGTGAAAACGGCACAAAACGTTTGGCATCGTGGTCAGAGGTCACCAAGCGAAGGTAAGCCTCCGTCATGCGGCGTCTGGCAGCGTCAAAGGGATGAAAATACCATGAAAATTTCCCGCCCCAAGTGGCAACGTCACATCGCCAGTAGCCCCCGTCAAGACGCCGCTGACGGGGTTCCGCCTGGGTCCTGCCGCCGCTTGGCCCAATCAAACGGGACTCATCGTACAACACAGCCGGCGGCGGTCCCCTGCCTGTTGCAGGCAGACCCCCGCCTGACACAGGCCCGCCTGACCTCGCCCGATCCTGGCTTCAGTAGAGAGTAGAGGCCAAAGACGATATGAGGCGGGGTGTTTTGGGTCACGACTGATCCCGTTCTCAAAATTTTCAAGGTCTGGACCGAACGGGTCGCTAAATCGTCACTGTGTGAACCCAGCCCTGCAGACCACCATTGACCCGGACTTTAGATTATCTCTCTTAAAGGATGAAAGATGAGCTCGGGGAGCCATAATGAGCCAAGCAGGATGGCGCCACTAAAAACAATTGCCTGCGCCACAACGGGATGGGGCCCACCATCAGGTTCCACCACGAAAGCCTACCGGCGTCAAGGCGAAACGTGAAAAAATATGTCTAGAGCTGAAAATATATATAAAAAATGTGGATGGAAATACAATTTTGTGTGTGTGGGGAACTTTCCTTACAGCGCCATCTGTTCTGCGAGGAAAGGATAAATTTGGGGACAGTGAGAGCGAGAAGAAAATAGTTAAGTAAGGATAGGGGGACAAAGGGAGGAGAGGTGATTGAGTGGAAGGAGGAAAAATAGCAACAAGGTACCTGGATAAAGTGTGAAAAATGAAGAGGACAAATGGCTGGAAGTGAAGGGAGGAAAGAAGAAAATCTACAGGAGGGAAAGAGGAGAGGAATATAGGAGTTGAGGAGGAGTATTGAGACAGAAGAAAGGGTGGCATGGGGAAAAGAGAAATGAATGAATTCGAAGGAGACCCACGGGGAGAAGGAAGCAAATGACGGAGGGATCGAGGACAGGGAGGGAAGGGTGGGTTTGTGTGTAGCGTGTTCATGTTTTCGTGGAGGGACTAAGGGCCATATCCTTAAACGTTTCAAGGCTCACACACCCACATTTGATAAGGCTTTCGTAGGAGTTGTGGGTATTTCCATGGGTAGATTTATGACCCTGGTGGTAATATGACAAAGCTCCTGAACCATGAACGTGAAAAAAACACTCATGGGAACTTTTCTGATAACCTTTGTGGCATTTGGAAATATTTGTTGTGAGAGGAGGGAGGGTCTGAGAATACCACCCTAATCGTCTTTACGCCAATCGGCGCGGCACTGACTCGGTATCATTCATTATGTGCGTGGTCGAATGGGTAGAAGGATTTTGCGGTGTCAGGTGGCCCAGCTTGTTTTGGGGGGGTGGGGGGGGTGGGGGCAACGTGGCAGTATGTGTGTGGCGCTGGTTATTGATGAGCGAGGTGTGTGTGTGTGTGTGTGTGTGTGTGTGTGTGTGTTAGGATGTATTGTGTACAGTAATTATTAATGTGTTACAATCCTGCGTGCTTCGATGAGTCATTTCATTTCAAGGGATGATTGTGTGTTATGAAGGCGTACTAATAGATACCCGTTCTTTTGGAAGAATAATGAGTATGATGCGTGCTCACGGCTCACGGGTATTAATGTAACGTAATTATGGCATATGCTATTGATTATACAATATATTGCCTGTTTACGATAACACCCGTGATGTTATACGCCAAGAACGCCTTCAACACAATAAATAGAAAGACAATGATGCACAACATTAAAATCAAGTGCCCTAGCTTGGCTATGTATGTTGAAAATACCTATACATACCCGACCGACTTATATATAAATAACCACAGTGGAAACGTGAGTGTTAAAATCATCTGGCCAGGAAGTCTTATGGACTCGCTCAACACGAGTATATGGCGTTGTCGATACCTGTGCAGACGGACAAAGATCCGGATCTTCAAGTTCCTTGTGCTCCCTGTCTTACTCCATGGTTGTAAGACATGGACACTAAATGGGGACTTGGAGAGGCGGGTTGATGCATTTGGTAATAAGTGTTATGGTCATGGGATATCGCTGGAATGACTTTGTGTCAAACCGGCGACTACTCCGTGAGACTGATTCGATATATATTACCTGCACAGTCCGTCAACGCCAACTCCGACTATACGAGCACGTAGCACGTTTTCCGGAAGCTGATCCTGCTCATCGGGTTGTCTCTGTAAGAGACAATCCTGAGTGGAGGAGGCCAAGGGGACGCCCACGAAGTTCGTGGCTGGAGCAAGTCGATAGATCCTGCCGGGAGGTACTCGGGTTGGGAAGGGGGCCTGTATGGAGACTCGCCCGGAGGGACCCCCGGGCTTGGCGTCGTTATGTGGGCGAGGCGACGCGCCCCCCGGCGTATGCCCCCAATGATTGATTGATTGATTACTCCTTTATCATCGTAGAAATAGTGACCTTCCGTGCCACCCCAAACAAGGGCTTTGGTTGCGTAAATAGTGTATCAACAGAAGCGTGATATCCAATGAAACATAACAACAGACTGCCTACGAATATATCCATTCAACACCTCTTTAAAAATATAAACACGCATCACTTGTAGAAACACCTTTTTTTAAAAATCAAACTGCTTAGGGCTACTGGATATTTTTTCTTCCAATATTTCAAGTACATGAATTTCCAATGTTTCTAAAATACAAGATGACTGCATCACCGGTCAATAATTACTAATATTTGTTATGTTACCTTTAATGTTTTTTACAGCTGGAAAAATGTTACCATTCAGTAGGCTACGCGGTACATACCAATGATTAAAACACTCACTTAAAAAGGCTGATAAAAATATAAAAAGTCATCAGATGCTGGTTTAAGAAATCTAGAGTGAGTTCCATCATGACCGAGACATTACTGAGATTATTAGTTATTCTGCGAAGAGAATCATTGCATTTTTCTGGAGCTTGAACACAGTGATTTTAATTCTTTAAAAAAGTGCACTCCTTTCCATTCATTAATGTTGTCATAATTCATAAAGTTTTTATTAGATAAATATATTATTCTTTATAATCACTCTCTCCTTCAATTAAATTACTCTTTTTATGCTTTCCCTTTTTCCTTTCCCTTTTTCCTGAAATGTATCTTGTCCTTTAACGCATATTTTTCCATAATGGAGAAATTTACTTCATGATTTTCATATTTTCTAAACCGTTTCAAATTGTTTTAAACACCATGACATCAAATTGAATAGTGTCACGATCCTTTCCACTCTCAGTCAATAACAATACCGAACGGTCTTGTAAATGCCCTTTAGCCACTCTGTCCAACCTGGAATGATCTTAAACATGTTAATTTTCAATTTTTCGCTTCTAAAACTTTCTGTTGAAGACAGGAATGCATTACGTAAACAGGCATACCTTTTAGCAATATCATTTAGATGTAACGAATTCCTACAACCTGTGTGTCACAACACGCATGTTCCAAACCTTTTACAACTTTTTACATATTCCCATCAATTTCCTTTATATCGTCATCAGTTAAGGCATTCCAATCTATGCATGCTTCACCATTTTCGTGCTGAACATCGATCATGAAAGCAACTTTATGATATCCTGTCAATTAAAATTGATTAATACTGACATATGATCGGATCCTATGAGATTATTTTCAACTGTAATATTGTTTATCTTTATATTTTCATGTTTTCTGCCAACAATATCGCCCAGCCACTCACTATATATATTACTGAAACATTCAAATGTATAAGTATTTAGTGGTAAGAAGTTAACATCGAAACACTAAATCATTTTCAGACAAAACTACTCAATGTTCTCCAGGCCCGTCCGGAGTGAGGGTCAGTTCAGCATTAAAATCTCCAATAAGGAACACGGCATCAAATACCGAATATTCTAATACCTTTTCAAACTCTATTAAAGTTTCAATATATTTTGAAAGTGATTCTGCGTCCCAGTTATCACGATTCAAATAAACATTTAAAAAAAATATATATATTTAGATTTAAAGTGTTTACATTAAACACTATATAATTGGTAACAAGTGTTAATAGCACAAAAACTGTGCTAAATCGGCGTCGCATGACCCTACAACTAGGGGTCTAAAATGCTGAAGAGTAAAGATGGCGCCACTATAAACACTTGCCTGCGCCACAACGTGCTGGGGCCGACCATCAGGCCCTATAATGAAAGCCTACCGGCGCCACAGGCCAAGACGTTAAAAAAGCTGACTTCGTTTATAATGCCATGTTGCAGGCTTCATCAGAGCTAACAAATGTTATTATACAATGTCATGTCTGCAATGCATGGGTAAGCCAGGAAAACAACTTGAAGAGAACAACATCAACAACACTAAGAAGGTGGACAATCTGTTGATAAATAAATCAATTTTATTATTTTTGAAAATACTTGTTTTTCTTTGATGAAATAGCCAAACCTCAGTCCGGACGCCTGACCATAGCAACAAGTGTTTCTTTTTTAAAGAATACGTGGCAGCTACACAATAAAATTCGTAATTTTCATCTATATAGTCCATAATTAATATCTTGCCTTGAGTAACAAAGGTTTCTTGTAAAAAAATAACATCATTACTTTCACGACAAAGTTTACGTACCAAATCTATGTTCTTACGTAGCGAGCAACAATTGAAAGAACAAACATTACAATCTTTACTCTGCATGTCAAAATGACTGAAGATTATCAAGATAGTACTAGTAGTAGCATTAGTAGTAGCAGTAGTAGTAGTAGTAGTAGTAGTAGTAGTAGTAGTAGTAGTAGTAGTAGTAGTAGTAGTAGTAGTAGTAGTAGTAGTAGTAGTATAGTAGTAGTAGTAGTAGTAGTAGTAGTAGTAGTAGTAGTAGTAGTAGTAGTAGTAGTAGTAGTAGTAGTAGTAGTAGTAGTAGTAGTAGTATAGTAGTAGTAGTAGTAGTAGTGGTGGTGGTGGTAGTAGTAATAGTAGTAGTAGTAGTAGTAGTAGTAGTAGTAGTAGTAGTAGTAGTAGTAGTAGCAGTTGTTTTATTATTATTATTATTATTATTATTATTATTATTATTATTATTATTATTATTATTATTATTATTATTATTATTATTATTATTATTATTATTATTATTATTACCAGTAGTGGTAGTAGTAGTAGTAGTAGTAGTAGTAGTAGTAGTTGTTGTTGTTGTTGGTGTAGTAGTAGCGGTATTATCAGTTTTTATTATTATTATTATTATTATTATTATTATCATTATGATGATGATGATGATCTTTCTTCGTCTTCTTCTTCTTCTTCTTCTTCTTATTATTATTATTATTATTATTATTATTATTATTATTATTATTATTATTGTTATTATTATTATTATTATTATTATTATTATTATTATTATTATTACTAGTAGTGGTAGTAGTAGTAGTAGTAGTAGTAGTAGTAGTAGTTTTTTACAGCAAAGGAGACAGTAGTCGTAGAAGTTGTTGTCTGTGCTGTAGTAATTGTAATCATTGTAGTGGTGGTACCAAAAGTAGCAGTAGCAGCTGTAACAAAAGTTGCCGTCGCGGTGTGGCAGTGAAGGTCGTTTGTTTGTCTATTATTATATATTGGCCACTTATATCGATCCTCCTCCTTCCCTATAAAGTGCAGACATTAAAATATTCATGAGCTCATTGGCATGGGAAGGCTGGGGGGTTGTTGAAAGGAGGCGAGCCAAAGGAAAGGCAAACACGAGGAAAGGGCGGGGAAAAAATGAAAAAATAATGTCCGCTGTAGATTGTGATGGAAGATGAGAAAGCAATGAGAAAAAAGTAAAGGCAAGACAACGAACAACGGTGACAAGATGGAAGAGAAATGGGAGGAGATAAATATGGAAAGAGTTAGATAGGTTAAGGAATGTGTTGGCTGGGAATAGAAGGGAAGATAAGTAAGGAAAAAGAGGAGTGATAGGAGAAAGAGAAAAGACTCAGGGAAGTGATAAGAAGTGGGAGAGGAAGAAATATCAGGAATGGGTTAAAAGTCCTTGGATAATGTTAAGAAGGAACGATAATTAGATGAAAGGTTCTAAATTACTAACTAAAGGGAAGCAGACCCCAGGCAGCGCGCCGCTTCACTCGCTCAGCGCCTCCACTCTCGATGGTTCCCCAGGCTTCACAGCAGCTACTATCAATCTTTCCATTTCAAGCCCCTTTTCGGCAGAATCGATCACCTCGCATCACCCATGAGTTACGTGGGCGTCACCTTAGTGTCCTCCACTCAATGTTGCCTCATATAGAAACAACCCTATACGCAGGATTAAGTCCATCCAGGAAGCGTGCCACGTGCCCATATAATCGGACTTGGTGTTCAAGAACTATGCTAAGATAGTCGTTGGTTTTAAACGAAGTCAATCCAGCGACACCCCGTGATCCTGCGAAAGCACTTACAACCAAACCCATCGACACGTCTCTTCAAGTCACTGTTCATTGCCCATATCTCATAGCCATACCATAAGACATTGAGCACAGATGACTTGACAAAGACGACAATGATTCGAATCAATGCCCTTCTACATAGATATCGACAACGCCATACACTTGTGTTCAGCGGGTCCATATTATCGTGGGGCAGGCCGATACGTCAAGTGACTTCTTGGCAAGACCCACCATTTTTATGTACTACGCTAGGAAGGTATGTACAACTTTTGCTTACCTCACTGTTCACACCACATGCATGAACATACTGAATTGTGTCATCCAGCAAGATTCCTAACGATTGGACCTTAGTTAAAGCCAAGGAGACCTTTAGTTCCAGAGGCTTCGTCTCTTCATGCAGCACTTTGAGAGCCAACACCACGACCTTAACCGATTCCGCAAAGTGCTAGGATCCGGTCATTGTTGACTTGCTGGGCGTGAACCTGAGTTGCTCAGGTCTCTGAAACTTTAGTAGACGAGATCGAATTCGCATCAATCGCAGAATCGGATGAGCAAACATTTTGCCCGGCACACTGTGTTGTGTAATACCACGGTAACTATTGCAGGTCCGTCGATTCAATTTCCTTTTACAGATAGCGACAACCAAACTCCTTACCCAGTGTCACAAGGTAGACAGCACTGCATGTACCTCAAGAGTCATGGCATCGCCCACACCTTGCAGCATCTCGGCGCTAATATTACAGATCCCAGCTACCTTTCCACCTTTCAACTACCTCACAGCCTTTCTCACCTCCACATGCGAGAGTGGAGTTTCGTCTAATGATGAATCAGCAGCAGCTCTGCACACCAGCCGGAGGGAGCTGGGATCCTTGAGACTGCCGTGTACAGCTGCAGAAATAACTCAGCCCAACTCAGAATTGTAGTCAGGTTGGTGCTGTGAAGTCAGTGGTTCCCTGGATGGTGCTCACAACCCTCCTGGCTGGTAGTCGCTTTTATCCACCCTTGTTTTCTTCTTTCGTTGTTTTTGTGTGGTGATGTATCATGTTTTTTTTTCAAGCCGCTGTATTTCTATTTTTTTTATTTTTTGCCTGTAGTAAAAGCTTTGGGGATGGGAATCGGTCATATAGAAGTAGCAGCTGGTGGTGCATCAGGTGTTAAAAAGTGGCACCAACAGATAGTGGCGTACCAGGTGTTGAAGATGTGCCAGGAACAGGTGTGGGACAGGCTGGGGTGGTTTGAGAGAGAGAGAGAGAGAGAGAGAGAGAGAGAGAGAGAGAGAGAGAGAGAGAGAGAGAGAGAGAGAGAGAGAGAGAGAGAGAGAGAGAGAGAGTTCTTAAAAGCTGGGTTAAAATAGGTGGAGACCGTCTCGGAAATGGAGTTTTGAAGAAGGTTCACGCAGGAAAGAGAGCTGCAGTTGCGTGGTCTCAAGGGAGTTAAGAGACGGTAAGTAAAGGAGGAAGGAAGGTGACGAAGAGGAAAAGCAAAAGTAAAGTTTGACATAAGTTTTAACCAGCAAAAAAATCAGATTTGGGGATTTGGTTTTAAGAGACAGGATTTAAAAAAGGATAATTATATATGTTAAAAGGGCCGGAAGACGGGCCTTAGGGAATAATCAAAAGAAAAAAACATATTGATGATGGAAATAAAAAAAAAAGGTACGGCAGTGTTTATTTAGGAAAGCTATCAGTTCATTGCTGTAGTGTATAAAGAAGATATGACAAATGAGGGGAATGGACTGACCGCGAAGGGGATGGAGATGACAGGAGGATTTGATTAAAAAGTTGGATTGGTGCCGTAAAGGGGAAGAATATGAATGAGAAAAAAGAAAGGCTAGACAGTGATGGCAATAAATGAGGGTAGCGAAGGCAATAATTGTGTTATGTTCGGTAAGTGGAAAGAATGGAATGAATTCAAAGATAGAGAAAAAAAATATTAAGGACGAAAATGATACAATAAAATACAATAATCATTATATTTTCAGCCTATATAGGAGTCCAAATGATAATAATGACTTGTATGATTGCCTTTTAACTGCTATGGCTTCAATACAGTCAGTTGATGTCAAAGCATCTTTGATATTTGTAGGAGACTTGAATGGACATCACCAAGAATGGTTGGGTTCTGTATCTCCAACCAGTAGTAATGGTCTTGCTGCTCTGGATTCCTCTAATTTGTCTGGTTGTGAGCAGCTGATTCATGGACATACACACAGTTCTGGGAAATGCCTGGATTTGGCTATAAACTGACATTCCTGGTGTTGTAGTGGCTTCTGTCGTTGCTCCCATAGGTATTTCTAACCATAATGCCATTCATTGTAAGATCTGTTTTGACTTCACTGTGCCTGATATCATCATTTCCCGTCAGGTCTATCCTAAATCTCGAGTCATTTAGGACAATGTTTGTTCTGAAATTGATAATATTCAGTGGAATACTATTTTTCGATCCAATGACCCAGTCTCTGCTCTTAATACTTGCCTTTTGGATATTTACGCAGAAGAGTTCCATCTAAGATAATCAAATCGCGTACGAGATAAGGCCTGGATTAATTAATGCTGACTGTAAGCGGGACAGTGATGATAAGCAGGCTGCGTATCACCTATGGAGACAGAATCGATGTCAGGTGATATGGTATAATTATATTACTCTTAACGCTGATGCTTAGATAACCTATAATGCAGCTGAAGCTGCTTGTAGTTCTCATATACAGGAGGTTCTTGCAGGAACTAATCAACCACACAAATGATGGGTTTTACTTAAATCCTCCTTGTTTGGCGTCGATTCTAGCATGCCTCCAATACGCGAGTCTGATTGTTCAATGTCCTTTGATCCTTTAAGAAAGGCTAATTTACTTTCTGGTATTTTTTTATTAACAAAAAGTGTGATGGTGAATTATCCCTACCTTTGACTTGTTTCCACTTTCCAAAACTTAGGTCAGTTGCATTTAGTTCCAGTGAATTGAAAAAGTACCTTCTAGATCTTAATATATATGGTGGGACTGACCCAGATGTTTTTTTTTTCTCAAATCTTTAAGAAGATTGCTACGTTCTTAGCACCAAAACTTGCTGTAGTATTTAGGCTACTGCTGAAGTCTTGTAGTTTTCCTTCTTGTTGCCGCAAGACCAACATCACTCCCATCCCGAAGGGAGCCTCAGCTTCAACTTTTCCTACTGAGTACCGCCCAATTGCTACTACTCCTATCCTCTAAGATTTTTGAGAGGCTTTTGGCTAAAAGGCTTTCCATATACTGTGATAAATTCAATCACTTACCTGATTCTCAGTTCGGATTCCGTGAGGGTTTGGGAACATGTGACGCTCTCTTGACTCTGCCTCATGCCTTACAGTCGTCTTTGGATCGTGGGCATGAGTCTCGAGTTGTTGCTATTGATTTTAGTTCTGCTTTTGATGTTGTGAATCATAGGGCTATAATTTATAAACTACAGCTCCTTAATATTGGTGGAAGTCTTTTCAGTATTCTGAAATAATTTTTAACTAATCGATCACAGTGTGTAGTTGTTGATGGTGCCTGCTATGCTTCTCTGCCTGTTGTTTCTGGTGTTCTTCGGGGCAGTGTCCTTAACCTTTATTTTTTAACATTTTTATTTCTGACTTTGGCATTTTCCCCGAAAAATTTCATAAGTCGATGATGCAACTTTATACTCCTGGAACAACTTCAAAGATAAGCTTTTGGGAATAGAAAAGGCTACAGTGCCTACGAAACCCAGGCGAGTAAATGGTGCCGTAGATCCACCGTGGATGACCAGAGAAATAAAAAGGGCGGTAAACTTAAAAAAAAGGAATTATAACCTAATGAAAGAGAATGACACGGCCGAAGCCCGTACTCAGTACCACAACAGCCTCAGAGCTTGTCGCACCCTTATTCGGAGTAGTAAACGCAACTACGAAAAACAAATAGCGCGTGACATCAAGACAAACTCAAAAAAATTCTTCACATACATCAGATCGAAAAAGAAAGTAAAATCCAATATTGGTCCCCTGACAGACGAGACTGGAGCTGCAACTCAGGACAGTAAACAGATGGCCAGAATCCTCAACAGTAGCTTCGCATCCGTATTCACAGTCGAGAACATCGAAACCATGCCCGAGAACCCTGACCCGCCGAGGGGAATCACGCCCCTGATAATTGACTCAATATGCGACCAAGAAGTGAAAGAGTATTTGGATAAACTCGACACGAACAAGTCAACAGGACCTGACGGTTTGTCCCCGCGGTTATTAAAAGAGCTTAAACAACAAATACTTCAGCCACTCACTAACATATTCAACCAGTCTGTTCAATTGAAAAGGTCCCGAAGACTGGAAGATGGCGAACGTAACACCAATTTTCAAACAAGGAGACAAAAGCGTTGCATTAAACTACAGGCCCATAAGTTTGACATCAGTGGCAGGAAAAATACTCGAAAAGATTATTAGAGACAAACTTGTTAAGTTTCTAGAAGACAATAATGTAATCTCCGACACCCAGCATGGCTTCAGAAACAAGCGCTCCTGCCTAACGAATTTATTAGACTTCTTCCAAGGTATATATAAGAACTGGGATGCCCACATCCCCAGTGATGTTATATACCTGGACTTTCAGAAAGCCTTCGACAAGGTACCGCACGAGCGACTCCTTAAGAAACTGCACTCGGCGGGCATTGGAGCCAATCTGATCGCGTGGATAAGAGATTGGCTCACCGACAGAAAACAACGAGTACTACTCAACGGACAGCCTTCCGATTGGCTTCCAGTCACTAGTGGAGTGCCTCAAGGGTCAGTGCTGGGACCCATTCTCTTCATCATATATATCAACGACCTCGAATCAGGACTGAAATCCACAATATCGAAATTTGCTGATGACACTAAGGTGGGGGGAAAGGCCCTCACAAAGACCGACTGCGAAATCATTCAGAAAGACCTCAATCACATTATCGAATGGTCGGAAAATGGCAAATGTCCTTTAATGTTGACAAATGCAAAGTCATGCACATTGGGTCCAGAAATAGTAACCACATACATCATGAATGGGAGACCTCTGCAAGCGATGCAGGAGGAAAAGGATCTTGAGGCACTCTCAGCAGTGACCTGCAAAACGCGAATCACTGTACAAAAGCATACAACAAAGCCAACACTATGCTCGGGTTCATAGCGAGGAACTTCGAGTGTAAAACGCCAGACGTGATGCTATCCTTGTATAATTCCATGGTAAGACCGCACCTCGAGTATGCAGTACAGTTCTGGTCTCCTAATTACAGAAAGGACATTGATTTACTGGAAAGGATTCAACGACGCGCCACGAAAATGATACCAACCTTAAGGGCTCAACCGTACGAGGAACGACTCAAGCGACTCAATCTCTTTACATTAGAGTAAAGACGCCTACGAGGAGATATGATTCAAGTCTTCAAGTATCTGAAAAAATTCAATAACGTCGATTACTCCAATTTCTTTGAATTGCAAACCAACCTAAGAACTAGAAATAACGGTTTACCCATTCAGTCTAGTCGATGTAACACAGACATCGGAAGGAGTTTCTTTTCAAACCGAGTCATCCGTCACTGGAACAATCTTCCTTCAGAAGTAGTAAATGCGAATACTATCAACTCCTTCAAATATAGAATCGACCGTCACTTCGCTGTGTCGGGAGTAAACTGAATATTGAGTTGCTTTCATCTGCTCCTCAATATCGAGGTGCTTTCATCTGCTCCTCAATATCGAGGTGCTTTCATCTGCTCCTCAATGTCGAGGTGCTTTCATCTGCTCCTCAAGCCCCAAGTGGCTGTCGAGCAGATTAAATCACCAAAGCGGGCAACCTCGTAATGAGCCAATAGGCTTTCTGTTGCCTGCGTTTCCATGTTTCCATGTTTCCTCTTTTCACTTTCCTAGCAGCAAAGGTGAAGTTGCTGCATCTCTGAATAAGGACTTGGCAATGATCACCGCTTGGTGTCAACTTTGGGGCATGAAGTTTAATGCTAATTAAACGCATTCCATTACCATCAGTCGTTCCGTACCTTGCATACACCTCATGCTTGTTTACATATTTTTGGTGAACAGATTAAGGATGTTTCTAGTATCCGTTTCTTGGGAGTCACTCTTAATTCTAAACTGACATTTGAGAAGCACATCCGTTCCATGTCTTCCACTATTGCACAGAAGACAAGGCTTGAAGGCTTACTTCGTAAGTGCTTCAAAACATTTGCTTGTGACTCAACTGTAATCAAATCTTTTTATGCATTCATTTTGCCCTACTTTGAATATTGTGCTCCTCTTTGGATGTCAGCTGCCAAATGCCATTTAAAGTTACTAGACAGGGGTATTAATTCAATTAAATTTATTTATCCGGCACTTGTTCTTGATCTTGATCATCGGCGTCAAGTTGGTGCCCTTAGCATTTTATTTAACGTATTTAAGAATAATCGGCATCTCATACACAATGCTTTGCCTGATCCTCTCACTCCTGCCCGAGTCACGAGGTTTGCTCTTAGTCAAAACGATCTTGCTTTTAATTCTATGAATTTTTGTACGACACAATTCTCACGATGTTTTCTTCCGTCGTTGACAGATTTATGTAATCAGTTACACCGTAAGATATGTTTAGACTTCACTGTGCCTGATATCACCATTTCCCGTCAAGTCTGTCTTAACCTGTGTTAGGGATAAGTTGTTGAAAGGCATGTTAAGTAACGAAGTGAGTACCTGTGAGAGGCTATAACTCCTCCCCTCCCTCGTTGGCTCCTTGCTTCACTATTTCTCGTATGTTTCAAAATTTAATGTCCGTTCAGCGCCCAGTAGTAGGTTTAATTTCAGTTGACTAAATAATCGGAGCCCCGAATCTCCTTTACCTCCTGCCTTGCCTCAGGAGTTTAAGGCAGTCCCTTCAGGAACCACCGTAGCGAACACATCGCTGGGTAACTTGCTTGTAAGCGACCCTGTGGACTGAACTGATTCCGGGGCACGCTTTGTGCCTCGTGATTGTGTCCGACTGTATATCAGTCTGTGCCATTCAGTGCTTTTCGGCTTGTCCGATCAGCGCTCAGGCTCCGTTTAGTAGCGCTTAGGTAACGTGAATGTAACGTCGAGCCGGTATTGGACACTGAGACTTGTGTTTAAGTCTAAATACTAAATGCGAGTGTAGTATTTGCTTTGCTTGCTTGTTTTGTGCTTTAGTGTTCGCTTTCACAGTGTCGTGCGGGAGTACCGTGACTTGTAACTTGGTGTGTGTGACTACTGGGCACTGGAGTTACATTTAGTGTTTGTTTGTGTTGTGTCTTTTTGGTGGTGTTAACTTCCGTTGCTGCACTGTAACTATTGTGTCGGGCTATAATTATTTCTACGTGTTTAATTTTGCTAACACCGGTAGTCTGCTGCGGTGTAGGATATTTCTTGTTGTATTGTTGCAGACATATCAGCCCTGTTATCTTTTCTTAAGTTGTGTCATTGTTATTGGGTGCAATAGTCTTTTAACGTTGTAAGTGGAGAGAGGACCCCCTTGCCTTCGGTACCGTCTCTCTTACCGAGGCAGGCTCCTTTTGTTGTTTTACTTTTGTTCCTTAGCGTGATTTATATCCGAGTGACTTGGTTATTTATATTAAAGTAATTATTTATTTTGCCGTTTTCGTTTATTCCTACCTCTCGGGTAGAGTATTGGTAGTCTCGGATTGGGTGGTTTTGGCCGCCTAACAATCGACAACTCTCGAGAGTCCTCGCACCACCTCTTCGTGGTGTGATTGGGGAGTCAACGAACCACGAGACTGACCTGACAAGTGGTTAAAAACACCCTCGCCCTAACACCTGGTAGCAGCGACGGGCCAAATTTGTGACTTTACCGTGTACCAGCGACGGGCCAAATTTTTGCCATGATATAAACCCCCCAAAAAGAGATGATGCGTAAACTGATCACAAATGCGTTGATATATATTCTGAAATGGTTTGCGTGAGTGATGATTTTTTCTCATTTTTCTCGCTTAGAGGCGCCTTTAGGAAACATGATCCCCGCAGCTACCGGGTTAAGTCTAGAGTCATTTGGGACAATGTTTGTTCTGAAATTGATAATATTCAGTGGCATATTATTTTTCGATCTAATGACCCAGTCTCTGCTTGTCTATTATATATTTTACGCAGAAGAGTTCCATCTAATATAATCAAATCTCGTATGAGATATAAAGCCTGGTTTAATGATGACTGTAAGCGGGCCTATGTTTATAAGCAGGTTGCTTATCACCTATGGAAACAGAATCGATGCCAGTTACTATGGGATAATTATGTTGCTTTTAAAGCTAATGCTCAGAGAATCTATAATGCAGCTGCAGCTGCTTATAATTCTCATATACAGGAGGTTCTTGCAGGAACTACTCAAACACACAAATGATGGGCTCCACTTAATTCCTCCTTGTTTGCTGTCGATTCTAGCATGTCTCCATTACGCGAGTCTGATGGTTCAATGTCCTTTGATCCTTTCAGAAAGGCTTATTTACTTTGATATTTTTATTAACAAACAGTGCGATGATGAATTATCCCTACCTTTGACTTGTTTCCCCTTTCCAAAACTTACCTCAGTTGCATTTAGATAGTGACTTGAAAAAGTACCTTCTAGATCTTGATACATATGGTGGGACTGACCCAGATGTTTTTTTTCCTCTATTCTTTAAGAAGATTGCTCCGTTCTTAGCACCAAAACTTGCTGTAGTATTTAGGCTACTGCTGAAGTCTTGTAGTTTTCCTTCTTGTTGGTGCAAGGCCAACATCACCCCCATCCCGAAGAGAGGCTCACCTTCATCTTTTCCTACTGAGTACCGCCCAATTTCTATTACTCCTTTCCTCTCTAAGATCTTTGAGAGGCTTTTGGCTAAACGGCTTTCCATATACTGTGATAAATTCAATCCGTTATCTGATTCTCAGTACGAATTCCGTAAGTGTTTGGGAACATGGTAAGCTCTCTTGACTCTGTCTCATGACATGCAGTCGTCTTTGGATCGTGGGCATGAGTCTCGAGTTGTTGTTATTGATTTTAGTTCTGCTTTTGATGTTGTGAATCATAGGGCTCTAATTTATCAACTACAACTCCTTGGTATTGGTGGAAATTTTCTAAATATTTTAAAATAATTTTTAACTAATCGATTGCAGTGTGTGGCTGTTGATGGTGCCTGCTCTGCTTCTCTGCCTGTTTTTTCTGGTGTTCCTCAGGGCAGTGTTCTTGGACCTTTATTTTTTAACATTTTTATTTCTGACCTGGGCATTAACCTCGAAAATGAGCTTATTTCATATGCTGATAATACAACTCTATACTCCTTTGTTCACTCTCCTAGCCACTGAGGTGAAGTTGCCGCATCTCTGAATAAGGACTTGGCGCTGATCACCGCTTGGTGTCAACTGTGGGGCATGAAGCTTAATGCTAATAAAACACATTCCATTACCATCAGTAGATCCCGTACCTTGAATACACCTGATCCTTGTTTGCATATTTTTGGTGAACAGTTTAAGGATGTTTCTAGTATTCGTTTGTTGGGAGTCACTCTTGACTCTAAACTGATATTTGATAAGCACATCCGTTCCATGTCTTCCACTATTGCACAGAAGATAGGCTTAATTCGTAAGTGCTTCAAAATATTTGCTTGTGACTCAACTGTAATCAAATCTTTTTATGCATTCATTTTGCCCCACTTTGAGTATTGTGCTCCTGTTTGGGTGTGTGCAGCCAATTGCCATTTAAAGTTATCTGACAGAACTATCAATTCAATTCAATTTATTTATCCGGCACTTGTTTTTCATCTTGATCATCGGTGTCAAGTTGGTGCCCTTAGCTTTTTATTTAAAGTTTTTAAGAGAAATCGGCATCCCTTACGCAAAGCTTTCGTTGCCTGATCCTTTTACTCCTGCCCGGGTCACGAGGTTTGCTCATAATCAAAACGATCTTGCTTTTAACCCTATACTTTTTGTACGACATAATTTTCACGATATTTTCTTCCGTTGTTGACAAATTTATGGAATCAGTTACCCAATGAGACTGTCCTTTCTGCAGACATTTCTACATCGTCTCGTGTGCATGTCTTTTTGAAACAGTAATTTTATTTTTCCTCCTTTTGGCTCCCTGAAGGGAGGCTTTGGTAGCTTATCATAATAATAATAATAATAAGAAGAAGAAGAAAGAAAGGCAATAGTAGCTTTCTTTGTGGGGAGGCAATATATATAAAAAAAAAGTACAGTGTTAATGTGAGAGACTACTCTGAATAAGATCGCAATATAAAAGGATAGGACGAAATGGGAGTAAAAATTGACCAGGATGGAAATAGAAGGAATAGGAATAAGTGAGAAGAAAAGTAACTTGGATAGGAATAGAAAAGAGAAGAAACGACAAGACGGATCGACTACGATCGGAATATAAAATAAAGGACAACTGGGGAGAAGATATGACTTGGATGAAAACAGAAAAAAAAGGAGAAGAAATGGCCGGACGGATTGACTTGAATGGGATTAGGATAGAATAGGAGGAATTACAGGGAGGGATTGAGAGGATGAGAATAGAAACGGATATGAAGAAATGACCGGTAGGAAGACACCTACCGAAGCGGGCGTAAACCATTCCCAGTGAGGTATATACGGGAAGCGAGGATGGTGCTGCAAGCCCAACAAAGACCTTTCCAGTGTCCTCAATTTCCGTTTCCCAATTGTCTCTTCAACACAAGAGGGTAGTTCACCATCCTTTGTAAAGATAATGGAGTAGGTAGGAAGACACATACCAAACGGGCGCAAGCCACTCCCGGTGAGGTATATATGGGAAGTGAGGAGGGTGCTGAAGCCCTCCAAAGACCCTTCCCATGTCCTCATTAACCGTTTTCCTATTGTCTCATCAACACCGGAGAGTAGTTCAGCATGCTCTCTAAAGACAGATCGTCTATATATCCACACCACGTCATTCACACAACAAACACACCTTTTCCCAAAATTCAAAATTCAAAATGGCGTACAATACTAGTGCCTCGGAGTCCCCGCCTGGGGGGGGGACCATAAATTCCCCCAGGGAGGACTCCCCTTCTGGCTTTCGACTTGAGAGGTATCTTGATAATTCCTCGAACCTCTTTCTTGTCAACTTCTGCAACATTCGCGGTCTTCGTTCTAATTTTCATTCTGTGGCTACTTCGTTCTAATTTTCATTTTCTGAGGCTACTGACAGCAATGTCTACTCTGTTCCCCCCAGCTGCCTCTATCCTAAATTTCAATTTAAAGCTGGATGTTGCGCCTAAGTGCGCAACGACATCACTTGCTCTCATGCCCACGAACTTGATTCTTCAGAATTTTCCACCATCTGGCTAAGACTTCATTGTCATTCTATTACTAAATACATCTGTACTGTTTATCTCTCACCTAACTCTACTAACTATGTAAGATTCTTTGACTACGTGAACTCTAAAGTGGAGCACATCTTGACCTACTCTCCCTTCGCTGAAATCTCCATTTTGGGAGATTTCAGTGTTCACCACCAGCTTTGGCTTTCATCCTCTTTCACTGACCAGCCTGGTGAACAAGCCTACAACATTGCTCTCCTCAATGACCTAGTTGGTCCAGCACCCTACTCGTATTCCCAACCATCTTGGAGACCGGCCCAACATTCTAGACCTCTTACTTACCTCTAATCCTTCTGCTTACTCTGCCAAACTGTTATCTCCGTTGGGCTCCTCCGATCACAACTTTATTTCTGTTTCCTGTCCTATCGCTCCTGTACACCCTCTGGACCCACCGAAGAGGCGATGCTTCTGGAATTTTGCTTCAGCTCGGTGGGCCGACCTGAGGATGTACTTTTCCGATTTCCCGTGGAATGATTATTGCTTCCAGGAGCGAGACCCCTCTGTGTGTGCCCATCGCATCACAGAGGTGATTGTCTCTGGAATGGAGGCATTCATTCCGCGTACTTTCTCTACTGCTCAGCTAAAAAGCCTTGGTTTAATCACGCTTGATCTCGTGCTGTAAAAGATAGAGAGGCAGCTCACAAAAGGTATCAGAGCCTTCAAATTCCCGCAAACCATGATCTTTACATTTCTACCCAGAATCGTGCAAAATCTATTCTCCGACTTACCAAAAACTCCTTCATTAATAGAAAAAGCCAAAACCTTACTTTTTCTAATTCTTCCCGGTACTTCTGGCATCTAGCCAATAACATCTCCTCCAACTTCACTTCATCATCTTTCCCTCCTCTCCTTAGTCCTGACGGCAACACCCCCGTCTCCTCTATCTCTAAGGCTCTCAAACCTTCTCTAAATACTCCACTCTGGACGATTCTGGGCATATTCCTCCTACTCATCCTCCCTCCGACTTCTTTATGTCTGTAATTACGATTCTTAAAAATGATGTTTTCTATGCCCTCTCTGGCCTCAATCCTCAGAAGGCTTATGGACCTGATGGAGTGCCTCCTATTGCCCTTAATAACTGTGCTTCCGTGCTGACATCCTACCTGGTCAAACTCTTTCGCCTCTGCCTATCAACATCTACCTTTCCTTTTCCTGCTGGAAGTATGCCTTCATGCAGCCTGTGCCTAAGAAGGGTGATCGTTCCAATCCCTCAAACTACCGACCTATAGCTTCACTTTCTTATCTATCTACAGCTTTTGAATCAATCTTTAACCGGAAGATTCAAAAGCACATTTCCACTTCTGACCTTCTATCTGATCGCCAGTATGGGTTTCGCAAGGGGCGTTCTTTTTTTCTTTTTTTTTTTACGTCATGGCCTATTGCGCCGGTAGGCTTCTTCCCGGTGGATCCTGATGGTCGGTCCAAGGCTTCTTCCCGGTGGGGCCTGATGGTCGGCCCAGCCCGTTCTGGCGCAGGCGAATGTTTATAGTGGCGCCATCTTGCACTGGCTCATGCTGCCCTCCCGGAGCTCATCTTTAATCCTAGAATCTAGAGTCCGGGTTGATAGGTGGTCTTCTGGACAGCATGTGGGTAGTTTTAAGCCACTCGGCGGCGGCTGAAAAATCCCAGCTTGGTGGCACCGGTCGGGGATTGAACTCGCGTCCTCCTGAACGCAGGGCCGTCTCGCTATCCGTTCAGCCACCGCCTCCTCTGATCTCCTTTAACTTCCTAACTGACTCTTGGTCATCCTTTCTTAGCCGTTTCGGTGAAACATTTGCTATTGCGCTGGACATATCATAAGCGTTTGATAGGGTCTGGCACAAATCTTTGCTCTCCAAACTACCCTCCTACGGTTTCTATCCTTCTTTCTGTACCTTTATCTCTAGTTTCCTTTCTGACCGTTCTATTTCTGCTGTGGTAGATGGTCACTGTTCTTCCCCTAAACCTATTAACAGTGGTGTCCTGCAGGGTTCTGGCCTATCTCCCACTCTCTGTTGTTGATCTTCTTTCCAAAACGAACTGGCCTATCCATTCTTACGCCGATAACTCTACTCTGCATTACTCAACTTCTTTTAATAGAACGCCCACACAACAGGAACTAAACGATTCAAGGCTGGAGGCAGCAGAACGCTTAGCCTCAGACATTATTATTTCCGTTTGGGGCAAGAAGAACCTGGTGTAATTCAACGCCTCAAAAACACAGTTTCTCCACCTATCTTGCAAACAACTATCCCCTATTCTTTAACAACACTCACCTATCATCATCTTCTTCAGCACTAAACATCCTCGGTCTATCCTTAACTCAAAATCTCCACTGAAAACTTCATATCTCTTCTCTTACTAAATTAGCTTCATCGAAGCTGGGCGTTCTGTACCGTCTCCGCCAGTTCTTCTCCCCCGCACAGTTGATATCCATGTACAGGGGCCTTGTCCGCCCTCGTATGGAATATGCATCTGATGTGTGGGGGGGGCTTCACTCACACAGCTTTCTTGGACAGAGTGGAGTCTAAGGCTCTTCGTCTCATCAGCTCTCCTCCTCATACTGAAAGTCTTCTACCTCTTAAAGTCCGTCGGCCACCTCTTTTGTTTCTTTTTGAGGAGCAGCGAGTAGCGGGCTTTTTTTTATTATTGTTTTCTTTTTTTGTGTGGCCTTGAGCTGCCTCCTTTGTTGTTAAAAAAAAAACATAAGAACATAGGAGTCTGCAAGAGGCCGGTAGGCCTGTACGAGGCAGCTCAATGAACCCAAGCTCCGTGTAGCTCCAGTGTATCTAACCCCAACTAATATCGCTGTCCATGAATTTATCTAATCTATTTTTGAATGTGACAATTGTATTGGCACTCACCACATGACTGCTAAGCCTATTCCAATCGTCCACCACCCTGTTTGTAAACCAATTTTTGTTTATGTCCCTGTTGAATCTGAATTTATCCAGTTTAAACCCATTACTTCGTGTCCTACCCGGTTCTCTTACCAACAAAACCTTATGAATGTCTCCCTTATTAAAGCCCTTCATCCATTTATAAACCTCGATCATGTCTCCACGCACCCTTCGCCTTTCTAGAGAATGTAAGTTTAACTGTTTGAGTCTTTCCTCGTATGGCAAGTTTCTCAACCCCTGAATCATCTTAGTCATCCTCCTCTGCACCGATTCTAACATTTTGATATCCATTCTAGAGGAAGGTGACCAGAACTGAACCACATAGTCAAGATGAGGTCTAACTAATGCTAAACATAATTTGAGGAAGACTTCGGCGCTTCTGTTGCTTACGCTCCTTGAAATAAATTCCAGTACCCTATTTGCTGGATTTCTGGCTTGAATGCATTGTGCCCTTGAACGGAGATTAGAGCTCACTAAGACCCCTAAATCCCTCTCGCACCCAGACCTGCTTATGAGAGTGTCATTTAAGCAATAGTTATGTGAGGGGTCGTTCCTACCTACACCCAGAATACTGCACTTCCCTACATTGAACTCCATCTGCCATTTATCCGCCCAGTCATACAATCTGTTGAGTTCACCTTGGAGAATACTAGCGTCCTGATCCGACTCAATTACTCTACCGATCTTGGTATCATCTGCAAACTTACTGACATCACTACTAATTCCTGTATCTAAGTCATTGATATAAATAATAAACAAAAGTGGACCTAATACCGAACCTTGTGGGACCCCACTCGTATTAAGCAACAGTCGTTGGTGAGGAACTTTGTCAAACGCTTTACTAAAATCAAGATAAATTACATCATAATTTTCATCTCTGTCTACCGCCTCAAATACTTTATTGTAGAAGGACAAGAGATTGGTGAGGCATGACCTACCTTTAGTGAACCCATGCTGCGAGTCGTGAATTAAGCTATGTTTCTCTAGATGCTCCCGAATGTTCCTGGCTATTATGGACTCCAGCATCTTGCCTATAACCGATGTTAAGCTAATTGGGCGATAGTTTGAAGCAACTGACCTGTCCCCCTTTTTGAAAATCGGCGTCACATTAGCTACTTTCCATAGGCTCGGCACATAGCCAGTATTTACCGACATCTTAAAGATGTCGGTTAGTGGGTCACTGAGTACATCACCTAATTCCTTTAATACCCTCGGAAATATCCCGTCAGGACCTGGCGACTTGTTCTTCTTAAGCTTATCTATCTCATCCTGAACTACTTGCCTGGTAATGATTATATCCCTCAATTTATCGCCATCCCCGCCCTCGTACACCTGAACCCTTTCCGGAATAGTCGTTCGATCCTCCTGTGTGAATACTGAAAGGAAGTAGTCGTTCAACAATGTGCTCATATTTTCGTAATTTTCTACTAGCTTTGTTTTCAGCGGTCCAATTTTCTCCCGTGTTTTTGTTCTATACATCTGAAAGAAGCCCTTAGGATTACTTTTCGCCTCATTTGCTACTTTGATCTCATAGTTCCTTTTTGCTATCCTGGTGTTTTTCTTAACTAATCTAGATAGTTCGACGTACGTACGTAGATGTGTTTCACCATTCTTTATTTTCTGATAAATGACTCGTGGACTAAAAACGAGATAGGGTTAACAATGTCGTGTGTTAGTCCACGAGTCATCCACTTAGGGTCATTGTTTTCTTTTCTAAGTGTTCGCTGTGGTATATGCTGTCTTTGCCCCTCTACTATTACTCTAACTAAATTATTGTAAGACATTTCTACCTGGTTCTCCTGGCTCTCCAATCCGCAGTTCTGGCCCTCATGAATCCCTAAATTATCCCAGTTTACCCCTTCAAGATGTCTTCGAAGCCCCTCGTAATTTGCTCTTCTAAAATCTCTCACTAACACTGGGTTTGGTTCGCGGGTTACCGGCCAGTCTAAGATAAAACCAACCGTTCTGTGGTCACTATTTCCTAACTCTCCGCCCACCTCCAACTCACGTAGCAAGTTCCCATTATTGGTTAGGACTAAGTCTAACATGTTATTTCCTCTGGTAGGCTCAGTAACTACCTGCTTAAGGAAATTATCTTGTATAACTTCAAGAAAATCCTCGGCTTCCAGGTCACCCACTAGGTCTTCCCAGTCTATATTCCTATAATTAAAGTCCCCCATTACGCAGACATTTCTACTCCTACTCGCCCTGCCAATCTCCTGTAGTAATATACTCGTGTCCTGCCTGCTAGGGTTGGGTGGCCTGTACATAACTCCTAGAGTTAGTTTTTCTTTCCCTTTGTAAACGTCCACCCAAACTGATTCTGAATCCATGTTAGTTTTGACTGAATTGTTAATTAAACATTTAAGTGAGTCTTTAACATATAGCGCAACTCCACCTCCCTTTCTGCCCCTTCTGTCTTTGTGAAACATCTGATAACCCGTTATTTCAAATTCTGATCTAAAACTTCTAAGCTGCCTGGTTATATTATGAGCTAGATGTCCTCTCCCATTACTCCTCCCATTGCTCCCATTACTCCCCCCCCCCCTCCCCTATACTAAAAAAATACCTCAGGGTACCAAGTGCTTGCTCAAGGGAGTCTGAGAGAGCCTCAACACCCTTGAACGTCAAGTGTATCCCGTCACGGGCGTAGAGGGCGTCGTTGCCAAAGAAGAGGTCCCAACTGTCGACGAACAGCAACCCATTGCGCTTGCAGTGCTCAGCAAGTCTGCTGTTCACTGCTATCGCCCTGGACAGCCATCCATCGCCAACGCCCCTCCTTGGCAGGACGCCACACGCTACTGGCGACCCACCAGCGTCACGTATCCTGCCTAACAATTCTCTAAAACGCCTGAGAAGGTCCTCGCTTGGCACACGGGAAACGTCTCTTTTTATCTTCTATCGATGTCTTCATGCTGACTGCTCTTCTGAACTTGCTAACTGCATGCCTCCCCCCCTCCCGCGGCCCCGCTGCACAAGACTTTCTACTCACGCTCATCCCTATACTGCCCAGACCCCTTATGTAAGAGTTAACCAGCATCATCATTCCTTCATCCCTTACACTGGTAAACTCTGGACCAGCCTTCCTTCGTCTATATTTCCTCCTGCCTTTGACTTGAATTCTTCAAGAGGAGTGTATCAAGAAACCTCTCCTCCCGAAATTGACCTCTCTTTTGGCCGCTCATAACTTTTGTATCTATAGGAACAGCGATTAGCGGGCCTTTTTTTTTTTTTTTACACCTTTTTGTGTTGCCTTTGATTTTTTTTTTTTTTTTTACGTCTTGGCCTATTGCGCCGGTAGGCTTCTTCCCGGTGGGTCCTGATGGTCGGCCCAGCCCGTTCTGGCGCAGGCGAGTGTTTATAGTGGTGCCATCTTGCATTGGCTCATCCTGCCCACCCGGAGCTCATCTTTAATCCTAGAATCTAGAGTCCGGGTTGATAGGTGGTCTTCTGGACAGCATGTGGGTAGTTTTAAGCCACTCGGCGGCGGCTGAAAAATCCCAGCTTGGTGGCACCGGGCGGGGATTGAACTCGCGTCCTCCTGAACGCGGGGCCGTCTTGCTATCTGTTCAGCTACCGCCTACATGTTTCTTTAGCTGTACAAAAAAAAAAAAAATTACTGCATACACGCTATACGCAAATCATTTCCTCCAAAAAATTCAAAATTCAAAATGGCCGTACATCAAGATGCCTCGGAGTCCCCGTCTGGGAAAGGGGGAGCACAAATGCCCCCAGAGCAGACTCCCCTTTTGGTTTTAGATCTCGGAGGTGTCCTGATAGGTCTCCGAACTTTTTCTTTATTAACTTCTGCAACATTACTACAACTATTACTATTATTTAGATCATCTGTGCTATTGATCTCTCACCTAACTCTACCAATTATGTAAAATTATTTGACTATTTGAACTCTTAAGTGGAGTGCATCTTGAAACATTCTCCCTTCGCTGAAATACATCCATCTTAGAAGATTTCAATTTCAATTTCACTGACCAGCCTGGTGAACAAGCCTACAACTTTGCTCTCCTCTATGACCTTGATCAGTTGAGTAATTAAGCACCCTACTCGTATCCCTGACCACACACATAGTACTTTTGGACGGAGCAGAGTCTAAGTCTCTTCGTCTCATCAACTCCCCTCCTCATACTGACAGTCTTCTACCTTTTATATTTCGCCGTCATGTTGCATCTTTCTATCTTCTATCGATGTCTTTACGCTGACTGATCTTCTGAACTTGCTAACTGCATGCTTTCCCCCCTCCTGTGGCCCCGCTGCACTCGATTTCCTACTTAAGCTCATCCCTCTATTGTCCAAATCCCTTATGCAAGAATTAACTAGCATTTTCACTCTTTTATCCTTTACACTGGTAAACTCTGGAACAATCTTCCTTCGTCTCTATCTTCTAAACTCTTTTTTATAGGGGCAGCGATTATCGGGCTCTTTTCTCATTATTGTTTTTTTGTTTGCCTTTCAGCTGCATCTTTTATTGTAAAAAATGGAAGAAGGATTGAATAGGATGGGAATATAAAAGATGGGAGAAACTGGAAGAAGAGATTGACTAGGATGAGAATGGAAAAGGATAGGAAGAAATGACAAGCAGGGTTGACTAGGATGGGAATAGAAAAGAAAGGAGGACCGGGAGGAGAGATCGACCTGGATGAGAAAAGAAAACGATAGTAAAAAAAAAAAAAAACAGGAAAAATGTACTAGGGAAGGAATAAAAAAGGAATGGTAGGTAGGGTTTCGTTTTTATGTGTAAGGAAGGACTGTGAGATGAGGAGGCAGGGCTTGGGGATATATAATTTTTTTTGGGGGGGGCATCAGCCCTAGCTAGGGATGGGGAGAGGTGGATGGGGATTAAGGGGGAGGTATGGCGTCTGTCCCCCTTCTTGGTCAACAGGTCCTCGGCCGTGCACACTGCGCCTCGTTATTATTCATTATCCTCATTCCCATCCCCGCACCCCTCCCTTTCTCTCCATCTTTACCCTCCCATTCTTCTACCTCTAAATGTCCCTTCTACTCTATTCCTTTCCCTTCTCCCCAATCCTTTTTGTTTCCCTGACTCTCTTCCTTTACCCTTCTCTCAATATTCTAAATTTTGCTTCCCTTCCCATATCCCTTACCTTTCACTCCTCATTTTCCTCAGCCCTCACTTCCCTTTCTCAACACCTCCATTTACCTTACCACCCTTACCAATCCCCTTTCCAACACCGGTATGGCCTTTTAGCTATATATATATATATATATATATATATATATATATATATATATATATATATATATATATATATATATATATATATATATATATATATGGGGAGGCGGCGGCTGAACGGATAGCGAGACGGCCCCGCGTTCAGGAGGACGCGAGTTCAATCCCCGACCGTTGCCACCAAGCTGGGATTTTCAGCCGCCGAGTGGCTTAAAACTACCCACATGCTGTCCAGAAGTCACCCCTGACCCTAGATTCTGGGATTAAAGATGAGCTCCGGGAGGGCAGCATGAGCCAATGCAAGATGGCGCCACTATAAACACTCGCCTGCGCCAGAACGGGCTGGCCGACCATCAGGCCCCACCGGGAAGAAGCCTTGAACCGACCATCAGAAATCCAGGATCCACCGGGAAGTAGCCTACCGGCGCAATAGGCCACGACGTAAAAAAAATAAATAAATAAATAAATAAATAAATATATATTTATATATAGCTATATATAGATAGATATCTTTATATATATATATAGATATATTGATATATATATAAGTTTTTTTTTTTTCCATTTCAAACAGTCTAGGTTAAAATAAAAGGATGTTTCAGCGTTATTCAGCTTCTGGTGTGTTTTTTCTATTAGTGTTATCAATTCTCTTTTCACGGTGTTTAATTAAAGGTCTGAGGTGCTGCCCAAAACTTAAGTTGCTTGTTCCAACGGTTCGTTCCTTCCTAGGGAACATCTTCAGTCTGAGTGGGGCTGTTGTTGTTGTTGATGTTTGGATAGGTAAAAGAGGAAATGGTTGGGTAGGTAAAAGTTTAAAAAAAAATGGAAGGAAGTAGGAGAGATAAAGGGTTGCGGGCTGTTCGCCTTCCTGCCTTGGAGTTGTTTGTTTGTTTGTTTTTAATTTTTGTGCCACCTCAAGGGTGGGGACACGGGTTATATGGAGCCCGTCAGGGTCAAACGCATGCGTCCCTCCGAGGAGGGACCATAGGCTCATGAAAGGGAGGGGAGGGTGCCGACAGAGCGACTCTATCGGATGACGTTAGCCTAGCTGACCAAGTCGGTCTGTCGACGAGGAGTGGCGTTTCTCTGAGCTGGTCGTGCCGGCTGCTCCTTGTATACACACGAGATGGCTCGTGAGTGGCAAGCGTGTTCGGGTGCGCGGTGAGAGCCTCTCGTTGCAGTACTCGATTTTGTTGCGCCACTATCTGTTTAAGGCTGTCTACTTCTTGTTCCAATGTACTAAGATTATGTTCGTTCTCCTCTGATTTTACTGGACTGGATTTGAAAGGGTTAAAGTTAGTTTCATCCATTTGTTCCCCAGAACTGGCCCCCCACCTTGAGTGTATGGGTCGATCATCCATTTTTCCGCGACTGGTTGTGGTGAGGTGTAGATTACGTAAGTTTTGAGTAGAGGTTCGATCCTCATAAACCTTCGACACAAGCGTATTCTTCAGGCCCCCACAACTTAGCGATCACTACTCCTCACTCATCAACCTCGTCTTCCCCAATGAATCCTTTAATTATCTTCTTAAACTTAGACTCAACTCTCACTCTGCCAGCTCCACCCCAATGCACTCCATCACCACTTAACTCTTCCACAAAACTCACATTGTTAAAATGAATGTTAGGTGTTTTCAGTGATCTCTTGATTCTGTTATTTATCCCACATTGAATTTTCTTGTAACTTTCTGCAGGCATACCTCTAGCCTGGACTCTAGGTTCAACTTGGCAGATATACACTACAGACTGGCAGTTGGTTTCAATTTCTTGGTAAATCTCCTTGATGTCATTGAAAATTTCTAATGGGTTAGCATCAACATTTATGTAAATACTACCGATCCAAAGGATCGTTAGATCATGTTCCCATTCCAAGACTGTTTTCAGACGCTCATCTTGAAAAAAAATTGCTGGCTTTGGCTCCAGGGGCACGGAAAATTCTAATTTCAGTGCCTGGGAATTCAAAGTATCTAGGAATTTGACTGTGTCCCACAAAAGAAATCTTCCACATGATTCGTGAATAATACACACTCCCGGTGAATTACAACAACTGTAAATCCCACCGAAATAAGCCACCAGTGTAATGAGGATATAGGGTTTTCCTGGGCAATGCTCAATAGTTGGTCAGAAGATATTCACAATCATTGATTTAAGACCTTTATTCTTCCTTCACTTGTGGTAGCGTTGAACTATTTTTCGTACCACGTTTGTGAATAATATCACCCTCGCTAGGTGAAGGAGACTGTAAACCCGTGTAACATCAAAACAAGCCTAACGCCCATTATTGTATTCTGGTGAATGAGTTAAGAGGATCAAGGGATTAATTCGGCCATTATTGACTACTGTAATTAAGTCTTCAACGCTACCAAAAGGATATTTTTTACTTGCCTGATGTAATCTGAATGAGAATTAGTTCAACGCTGCCACCAGTTTAATGACGTGATTTTATATTCTCTTTTTTCTATTACTCTCTCGGTCCCACACGTCCTCTGCGTGTATCGAAACACACGAGAAATTAATCACAACAAGGAGAGGGTATTCCCCGGCTGCCTGGGATTGAACCCGCGACCAGCGTGACGGGAGAGCCACTCCTTACCGAGTCTGCCAAAGAGGTACCCCCTGAATAGCAAGGTGAAAAATTCTAACTAGAAGCTACTATCTTGTATTAAAATTATGCCCATTATCTCGTATGGAACCGATCACCTACTTCCTGCAGGCGTCAACATGTCTGTCTGTCTGTCCGTCTGTCTCGGGGGTGTGAGCATCACGCAATAATAATTCAATGTTAATAATAATTCTTACACTAACTTAAATGCTACTTACATTAACTTAACATTACTTACACATACTTAATACTACGTCCCGGCACTACAATTGAATGCCCTCTCATTGGTAAATTTAAACCACGGGACTGCCTTGACCTTCCCCAAACAATTTGTTGGCTCCTGGGTCATGATGTCCTCCCTGCCATCCTCAAGGAACACCCTGAGTTTGCTCCAAGGTGGCGATGCAGTGTGTGGCAGCCTGAAGTACTGCCATGCAATACAAGGCTGTACGTGATTTCTGCAGTATTCTCCTTTGAATCAGGACTTACTCTATCTCTGTATTCATTCTCATCTAGTGCCTTAGCAATGTACTCCTCAGTTCCCTCATTTTATTTTCTTATTGTCTAGGGGGAGGCTGGCAGGTACCAACCTCCTCCCTTGTTGTACAGTCAACAATAAACTATTACTACCACTACTATTATATTACCTGCAGAATGTGGCCCATGGAGCAGGACGAAGCCCTGGTCGACGCAGTGGGGCAGTACCCCTGGCTCTATGACATGGGCCATGAAGATTATAAAGATGTAGTAATGAAACGCAATTCATGGCGTGAAATAGCAACAAGACTAAACATGAATGGTATGCATATTATTCTTATTAAGGATGAAATTGAGGAACAGCCATTCTTTATTTTAGTGTATATATATATATATATATATATATATATATATATATATATATATATATATATATATATATATATATATATATATATATATATATATATATATATATATATGCCTAATCATGTGGAAGCAGAGAGCGGAAGCATTTGAGAGCATTTATTTGAGTTCATACGAAGTGCTTGAGAAACATTTATAGGATACAGTACAGTTGTTTGATAGGGATAGAACTGATAGAGGCTAATGTGTAGAGTAGAGGGGATTGTGGGAATTAGAGCAGAACAGATCCTGAAATGGTATATGGTCACAGGAAGAGAGTGAGTGAAATGAAAGTGAGGAGGTGCATGGGCATTAAATAGTCTTATGTTGGAGGGGGTAGAAGAAAGTTAGGCCTCAAAAGAGTTAGATAAGAGGAGAGGTGAAATGTGAAAATGGAATAGAGGGAACCAGTAAGGCATGAAAACAAAGTGTGTACTTATGCATCGGCAAACTAATTAGTACATTAATTAATACCCTTACGTATTGTTGTTTTCCTTACAGAGGAGCAGTGCAGGAAACGCTGGCAATGCCTCCGAGACCGCTATGCCCGTACAAGGAGGGTTAAGGAGAGGCCACTCCCCAGTGGGTCAGGGGCAGAAGCTGTGCCCAAAATAAAGTGGGAATTGTACCCATTATTGGATTCCCTGCTGCACCGTGGTGTAGATCATCGTTCGTAAGTGTTGTAAACATATTTAGAGGCATGTGATGAGTCAGAACCCTTGTGGAAGCAGTCTAAGTAAAAAGAGGCCTTAAAAGGGTCACACTGAGGACATAAAATGGCTATAATGCTATCCCGTTCTTTTGAGAAGACTTTCATAAAACCTTTCATAAAATGTAGTGTGTTTCGGAGGCGATTGTTGAAGGCACTATGATATCAATGACCAGGTTATTATTTGTCATAAACACTGCTGTTGTGTTTCATTTAATCCATATATCTTTCAGAGGGGGCAACAGTTTCCAGTTCGGGCCAGCGAGGTCTCAACCAACAGATACTCCATCTTCATCGTCACCCATCAACACACCATCCCCAACACCGGACCTCATAGATCCCATAGAGATGTGAGTATAGCATGTTAGTTTTTTTTTTCATTCAGCAATATATATATATATATATATATATATATATATATATATATATATATATATATATATATATATATTTATTTATTTTTATTTTTTTTACGTTGATTGCCTATTGCGCCGGTAGGCATCTTCCCGGTGGGGCCTGATGGTCGGCCCAAGGCTTCTTCCAGGTGGGGCCTGATGGTCGGCCCAGCCCGTTCTGGCGCAGGCGAGTGTTTATAGTGGCGCCATCTTGCATATATATATATATATATATATATATATATATATATATATATATATATATATATATATATATATATATATATATATATATATGAGTCACAGACTCAGAAAAGAGTGCAGACTACAGAGTACAGAGCTTGCAAAGTTGAAGAAAATTAATTAATGCATGTTCACGTAATTATCTACTAAATTTACACCTCGTATTAATTTCCTTTCAAATTTACATAACCTAATGTGTCAAGATTTTTTCGGAAGGGCAGAATGAGGGAGAAAATTTTACATAATGACTATTTAGTTTGATTGTAGGCATCATGTATTTTTGTGTAACTATGTTTGTTTGTACTGTGATATAATACTGTATGTACTATATTGCGTAATTATTCTCTCTCTCTCTCTCTCTCTCTCTCTCTCTCTCTCTCTCTCTCTCTCTCTCTATCTATATATCTATATATATATAACTATATATATAAAAATATATAAATAAATATATATATTTATTTATATATATATATATATATATATATATATATATATATATATATATATATATATATATATATATATATATATATATATATATATATATATATATATATATATATATATATATATATATATATATATATATATATATATATATATATATATATATATATATATATATATATATATATATATATAGATATAGATATAGATAGATAGATATTTATTTATATATTTTATTGATATTTTCTTGCAAGCTGCTGCACTGAATTTTGTAGCTGCATGCCTCCACCCCTATCTGCAGCCCTGCTACATCCAACTTTCGACTCAAACACATCTCTATCGTATCCAAATCCCTGATGCTAGAGTTAACACACATCTTCATTCCTTCATCTCATTCACTGGCAAAGTCTAGAATGACCTTCCTTCTTCTGTATTTTCCCATGCCTGATTTCAACACTTGCTGTATACATGAAATAGTTTTTGTACTCATTTTTTTGGCAATGTTCCCATATTATTCATTCAAAGGTTTCTGCTGTAAGGCTTGTTTTGACATATTAGGTGATGAAATTGTATTAATGAGGCTTCTACAGTATGCCAGAGATGTTAGTTAACCTAACTTTTTCATATCCTATTCCTTAAAATGTTTTTGGAGGGTCAATGTCGGTAACCAACATTTCTTTGTATCAGGCAACCCTCTACATTTTAGTAACTTAAAGGCTGGATTACAGTAGGATTGGTGTGCCAAGTGTGCACCTTTGCAATATTTTTCCTGTTCATTTTTGGGTGTTTGCTTTCTTTGCCTGATTCATCAGTGAAGACGATAATGGGACAGGACCGACAATCCTGCCATCTGCGGTGTCCGGTGCCCGAAAGCAGGAAACCCATAAAGCGTTGCCAACACGCAAGAAGATGTATTTGGAGCCCCACCCTTGGCAAGCAGAACATGTGAAGGCACTCTCTGCCAAACAACAGGAGGTGCCAGGACCAGCACAAGCCGCTGGACAATATGTAACAAGTGCTCTGCTAAGCATCAAAGACACCACTGAAATGGCACAAGCTGTCACTGAAATCATTGCCTTTGTCAATGAAAAGGTGTACAAAACAAAAACATAGGTGTAAATGGATGTATATCGTTTTATTATTATATTCTGAAGTTTAAATTGAGCTTTATTATTTATATAACTGTACTTAATTCTCTATTTAAGTCACTCCTCTACACACGACTCATACTGTCTGCCAGCAGCACCTTTATCACCTGCACAATGATAATCCAACACAGTTGTTCCTTTGTTTATTAAGTCCGTGGATTACTTATTGTTTTGTCGTCCACTACTACTGTAACGTTCATTCACTCACAATTAATATTTCAAAACTACCACTGAACTCCCTGAAAACTTTAAAATAAAGGAGGGAACACAAATATTTCAATCTTAAAAAGATTATTATATTATACAGAATACAAGTGATCATTACATGTGAGTCAGCAATTACTTGCGTGAGAGTTTAGGTGTTCTTGTGGGTGTACAGGGGTGCGTGATGTCACCATGGCTTTCTAACGTGCACATGGACAGTTGTATGCGAGAAATGAAAACCAGAATGGGGTAGTTAGGTTCAAGGCTGAAAGTGAGAGGTACAGTAGTGTCACTGGTGGCAGGCCTGTTTGTATATGATACAGTATGTTTACATATGATATAGTATTGTTGGCAGAGTATGAGGGGGTGCTGCAGCCCAACCTATGCCGCCAACAGTGACCTCAGAGGGAATATTGGTGGCTCATCCGTGAGGGAGCAGGGCTTTGAAAATCTAGATTGAGCAACAAGCTGCCAGCCTACTGAAGTTGCCCCCTGTTGACTATTTCATTTTGAAATGGGAGACTGCCGGGGTGGGAATTTAAGTAATTTGTGAAGGAGCCCCTGATGTTTTCTGCCTCGGATGCATATATATTGGCACCCAATCTCCCGGTCACATCTGACAGGCACATATTTTCCCCTCCCATGTCAAGGGCTGTCGGTACCCCCTCCCTGTCCCTCATGAAATTGTGTAGCACACCAATTGCTTTCACCAGTGTGTCAATTGTTTCTGATTTGCCAATGATGGGTTGCCGGAGGATGCGCCACTTCGTCACCATTATGCCGAAGGCACTCTCAACAACCCTCCGTGCACGGCTCAATCGGTAATTGAAAACGGCTTTGTTTTCTGGCAGGTTACTCCCAGGGTAAGGCCGCATGAGGTGGGATTTTAGAGGAAATGCCTCATCCCCCACAAACACATATGGCAAACCTCCGTTTTGAGCCTGTGGAAGGGACAGGGTGCCATCCTCCAGCGCAATTCCGAACGCTGACTGGGCGAACACACTCGCATCATGTTCCCTCCCATAGGATCCAATATCTAGGAAAATGAACCGATACGAGGCATCTGCTACAGCCATCAGGATCGTGATGAAGGTCCTCTTGTGATTGAAGTATGAGGAGCCGGACAGGTCCGTTTTTTTTTATCTGGACGTGCTTGCCATCTACTGCACCTATTTTGGAGAAAAGTTTTCTTTTTAGAAAAGGAAACAACTCAAGTGCAATAAACTAATAAGAAACAAAGAAAGGAGTTAATTAAATTAATGAGAGCCTTTGAATCCACTCAATCAAAAATAGCTGTGTGTGGATAGGACATTTAGTTGTGGAAAGATCGTTGGTGAACACCATATATAGAATGGGGGATAAAACAGAGCCCAGCAGAACACAACTGTTGGAAGGCTTGGGTGTAGAACAGTGACAGTCGACCATAGCAGAGACAGATTAGCTATGCACATTTAACTTGCTAATTCATACTGGTACTATGTAGTTCATCCTTTAGAGAATTACGTTGGTTTTCAGGCACTCTGGCTCCCAGGCTTACCACAAGCAACAGTTGCAAATATTTTCCTTTGGCAGAAATACGAAGAGTACGAGATGACAACTTAACAACTGCTCAGGGCACGCACACACTTGGCAGGACCAACAGCGTGAAAAGTGGAAAGTTAACTTGTATTTTATTCTACTTTTTTAATATATTTTGTATCTTATATTTTTAATATTATTAATTGACTCAAATATTTAACTGCAGGTCAAAACCTTCATCAATAGACTGATGTTGCGACCAGTGGTTCTTCCTTGATTCTCCCAATCACTCTTTCAAACTGGTTGATAGGGTGGAGTGACCAGGGTGGGGGGGCTGTAGTGACCAGGGTGGGGGGGCTGTAGTGACCAGGGTGGGGGGGCTGTAGTGACCAGGGTGGGGGGGCTGTAGTGACCAGGGTGGGGGGGCTGCAGTGACCAGGGCCGGAGTGGCCTGTTGCCTTTACTTTTACTCCCATTTCTGACGTACTTTAAATTGCAGAATGTTAAGGTCTTATGGTAGCTACATAATAAAACATTAGTGTCAACTTATTCAGTATCAAGTGGAAAGACATGCATTGAAAGAATGACATTACTGAACAACAGATACTGGTTTAATGTAATTTTTTTTTAACTGAGGAATTTCTCAAAACATACCCAGACAATGAGGAAAGTTCCATCTATTGTTGAATTCCTCAGCGATCCCTTGTCCAGTCCTGAGGAGTTGGCTTAGGCATGGAGAGGGGACCAACTACCACCCATATGGCCTTGCACACTTCTCGTATCATCTTGCACACGGTTGACCTCCCCACGCAGAAATAGCGGGCAGCATCCCTCTGGCTCATGCTTGTAGCCAAATATCTGTCGGAGAAGAATATTCTATTAGTCTAGGGTACCCTTTATACTTTATATATTGAAGCGAGCATGCGAAGGTGGGGGAATTTCTGTGAATATCAAGTAATTTTAAGGCCATTTTGAGGCTGATGCAGAAAACTACACGGGACACGGGCATGAGTGCTGGTTCCTACCATTATTATGTATAGGATTCAAGATGAACATACCTTAGTGTTATTCCCAAGCGCTCAGGTACACCAACAGGGTCCCTGAACGTTGTGACCTGCTTCTCGACGTGAGGGCCGACTAGCTCCAGGAGTTCATCAAAGGTGGCTGGGGTCATCTGGTAAGCTGCGTGGAACGCTTCTCCATCGAACAACTTCTCTGCCTCCATAAGAACCCTATGTTCTCCACGAAGTGGCCTCTCCACACACAGCTGGCGTGTCCAGAACCTTCGCCTCCTCCTAGTTGGCCTCTCTTCTTCTCCAGCAGCAAGCAGAGCGACAACAATCAAGAAGTCGTTGTGGTTCAGGCCGACCATGTTTGTCAACATAAGGTGCGCGACGGAGGGACGGATAGTATCTCATCCCTGACGGGCGGCCGCTGTTTCGCTGACGTCATTTTGACGTCACTAATGTCGACGGATGCCGTCAAGACGGAACAGTGGGAACCCCTGCTTCACCCCTGGCCCTTCTCTGCCAGGAGGGCCTCGCTCGACTGACCAGCCTGCGCTCGCCTCGCTCCTACTACTGCTACACCCACGGCTCAGTTGGGGCTAACGGCCATGCGGGTGCAGACTTCATTTCCAACGACGGCGAACACACCCTTCGCCTCTCAGCTGGTACCTCTGCCTTCCAGGTGAAATTGACCGCCATCTTAGTCACCGCCCAACTCGCCTCGGGCCTACGGGACTCTGCCCTGAAATCCCTATGCCACAATCACTTCAGAGAACGCTGAGCTCCACATCATCATCAGTGCTATATAATCAGTGGTGGGCACGGTTCCGCTAATCCGCTAACCACTAATTGGCGAAGCTAACTTTTTCGTTAGCTGATTAACGTTTTCGCTAACTTTGGAAACAGTTAGCGGACTAATTAGCTTTCGCTTAATGTAGTTCCTCCTCCGCTAACTTAAAGTTCACTAAAAAAAATCATACTGGTTTGTTCTTGTCGATGTGGGCAGACACAGCACTAGTTGAGCTACATGGCCGAATAATTGCAGGGCTTCCACTTTTGAGTAAATTACGAATTAAAGTAGGGTAATTGGACAATTATTAGGGAAACTTATTGTCTAAGCTAAAACATATTAAAATTTCAGGTCACTATGTCTGTTTTTAAGGGTTTTATAGCCAAAATACTAAACCGAAGCTAAATCCATCCATAAAAAAAAATAATGGTAAGCGGTTAACGTTAGCTTCCACTAAATTATTTATCAGTTTAGCGGTTTAGCGTAAGCGAAGCTAACTTTTTAGTCAGTGGATTACCAGTTAGCGAAGCTAACTCCTCGGTTAACGGTGCCCAACACTGGCTATAATGTGCCGATTACGGGCCGCCAACAAAAGCGTAACTTTCTATAGGGTACATGGGCATGTAGGCATTCGAGGCAATGGGGAGGCGGGCAGGGCTGCGCGCAGTGGGGCTCTGAAACAGGATGTCGACATCCACCTACAGCCTAGCCTGGCACATATCAAGGCAGCTGCGAACACTGTGGCTTATGAGGGCATCAGGGAGCCCTCCAACATCACGTGGCAGAGGGCTCTGACTCTGCATCCTATTACCCAGCGGCCACGAACCACGAACCCCTACGCCTACCAACCACCATAAAACCCCCCTCGCCACGAATATCTCCCCCTTGAAAATGAGCTTCCGCTGCAGGTCGCAGGTGGTCAGGGATCCTATTCGTGCGGCAACTGACTTGAGGAGGACCCCCATCTACTCTGTCACTTCCTTTCTTCGCTGCCCCGGAACACACCGGCTACGATGTCCCCCTCCAATCCCCCTGGATGCAGAAACAATACAGGCAGCTAAAGTAACAAACGTTAGCACCACCTCCCTCATCGACCTCTGCTTCAGCAACCCTTTCCCCCGTTGAATATTGCTTCGCCCTAGAATCATGAACACTTTTCAGTTACAGGCTCCTTAAAGCCCGTGTCTGCCCGGTAGGGGGACAAAAAAAGGCAGTCTCAGCCGACCTCCCCGACCATCAAAATACCAGGCCAACGGGTGACAAGTAGGTTGAATTGTAAACATTACAGCAGACTCAGGCTATATCTTGTGACTGTATTACTGTTGGTTCGCACTCCTGCTAACCATGATCTTTACATTTCTGCCCGGAATCGTGCCAAATCTATTTTTCGACGTACCAAAAGCTCTTACATCCATAGTAAATGTCAAAACCTTGCTTTTTCTAATTCTTCCAGAAACTTCTGGCACCTAGCCAAGAATATCTTCTCCAATATCACTTCTTCATCTTTCCCTTCTCTCCTTAACCCTCACGGCAGCACCGCCGTCTCATTTATCTCTAAAGCTGAACTATTCTCTCAAACTCTCGGTAAAAACTCCACTTTGAACGATTCTGGGGATATTCTGTTGGTGGTAGCGAGTGTTCTAAGTGCTAATCGGTTCACGGATAGAGAAAGTCATATCCGCCAGGGTTACTATATTTGGACAAACTTACAAAGTCATGGGCACAAACAAAACAAAGAAAAGGTGTTTGTGTGTGTATGCGGTAAGTCGAGCTGGAGTGAGTAGTGCGGTGACAACAGCTGCGGTAAGTCGAGCTGGAGTGAGTAGTGCGGTGACAACAGCTGCGGTAAGTCGAGCTGGAGTGAGTAGTGCGGTGACAACAGCTACGGTGAGTCGAGCTGGAGTGAGTAGTGCAGTGACAACAGCTACGGTGAGTCGAGCTGGAGTGAGTTGAGGGTTGTGTGCAGCTGCAGTGAGTCGAGCTGAAGTGAGTTGCGCGTAGGGGACAGCTACGGTGAGTCGAGCTGAGATGAGTAGCGCAGTGAGGACGGCTACGGTAAGTCGAGCTGAAGTAAGTTGAGTGGTTGGCTGTTTAATAGATCTTGGAAGGCTCCCAAATCGCGAACCACGTAGACGGGTCCTGAGCAGAAGAGTGGTGCTCTGAAGGACACCGCTGTAGTAGAGGAAGTTGTCGTCGTCAGGTATGATGAAGTCGAGCGGCGTGGAGATGGGCGAGAGGCACTGGCGCAAACGCGCCGGGGGCCACGGCAGTCAGAGAGTGCGTCGAGGGAACTGCGTGTGAAGGCGCTAGCTGCCAGCGTGTCAGGGGCCTCAGCAGTCGGTGAAAGTAGAACTACAACGTGTATTAAAGGCGCCAGCTGCCAGCGTGTCAGGGGCCTCGGCAGTCCGTGAGGGCGTCGAACGACTGCGTGGGAAGGCGCTAGATGCCAGCGTGCCAGGGGCCACAGCCGGTTGAGGAGTGAGGGGCGCTAGCATGTGCCAGGAGCCGCGGCAGTCGTGAGTGCGTCGAACGACTGCGTGTGAAGGCGCTAGATGCCAGCGAGCCGGGGGCCACAGCGGGTTGAAAAGTGAGGGGCGCTGGCATGTGCCAGGAGCCGCGACAGTCCGTGAGAGTAGAACGAACTGCGTGTACTATAGGCGCCGGCACGTGCCGGGGGCCTCTGTGGCTCGGGGAGTGAACCAGTGTTCAAAAAGGCACTGTAACACAACACTGTACGCTTAGTAGGTAACACTGTGACACTAACTGTTGCTGGGGACTTGCTGCACTGACCTGTTGCTGGACACACTGCACTGTACACAAAGATCCACAAGTGTAGGATAATCCAAGAGGGCGGTGGTAGATCCAGGAGGCGGTGGTTAATCCAGGGGGCAGCTAGTAATCCCAGTGGGGTGTCACACTGTGTTTGAGTGTCTCTCTGAGTCTGTGTGGCGTATACACTGAGTCTGTATGGCGTGTACACTGAGTCTGTGTGTGGCGTGTACACTGAGTGTGTGGCACTGTGTCTCAGTAATGTGTCGCACTGTGTTTGAGTGTTTACTGATTCTGTGTAGTGTCACACGGTGTGCGTGTCTCAGTCGCTGTACCAGCGGGAAGGCAGGAAGGAGGAGGGGTGGGGGTGGGTGGATGAGCGCCGGGAGGAGCACCATGGGGCACAAAAGATGCCTGGAGAGGGGGCACAAAGGATGCCTGAAGGAGGCGCTGAAGGTGCCTGGAGGAGGCGCACAGAGGGTGCCTGAAGGAGGCGCACAGAGGGTGCCTGGAGGAGACGCAGAAGGCGTCTGGAGGAGGGCACAGAGGGTACCTGGAGGAGGCGCACGGAGGGTGCCTGGAGGAGACGCAGAAGGCGTCTGGAGGAGGGCACAGAGGGTGCCTGAGGAGACGCAGAAGGCGCCGGGGGGAGGGCGGGGGAGAACCCTGAAGGTGGCAACTACGCCCACGGCGTAATGATTCTCCCGGCTTGAGTGCTCAGCCTCACGAACCCCAAATGGAGGTGAGGATTTTTGCCCCAGGAGAGGGCAGGACGAATGAATCAGATGCTTCTGACCCAGGTTCACCCTCTGAGTGAGAGTGCCCTTGAAGCGGCACCGGTTATAAGCCACCTTGAACCATAGCAACACTGCAGGGTCACCAATTGTTGGTGGTAGCGAGTGTTCTAAGTGCTAATCGGTTCACGGATAGAGAAAGTCATATCCGCCAGGGTTACTTTATTTGGGCAAACTTACAAAGTCATGGGCACAAACAAAACACAAAGAAAAGGTGTTTGTGTGTGTATGTGTTTGTGTGAATGTTGTGAAGTGTGGGTTAACATTTAAGTGTTGGTGTATGTGTAGAACAATGTGTAAAAGTGGACAACAAGAGGACATAGACGGACAGTAGAAGGTAAACGAGAAACAATAGATAAACAATTGAGAAGCAATACAAGTCAGCGGACGACAATAACAAAATACATAGTTTGTGCTTGTAGCGCCCATCTTCTTAAATGTCACTAAGGGGAACGAGCACACAATTTGAGCGGTGACTGTTACAATTCCTCCCTTTCATCCACCCCTCTGACTCCTTTATGCCTGTTCTTAAAATTCTTAAGAATGATGATTTCTATGTCCTCTCTGGCCTCAACTCTTAGAAGGCTTATGGACCTGATGGAGTGCCTCCTAATGTCCTTAAGAACTGTGCTTCCGTGCTGACACCCTGCCTGGTCAAACTCTTTCGCCTCTGCCTATCAACATGTACCTTTCCTTCCTGCTGGAAGTACGCCTTCATGCAGCCTGTGCCTAAGTAGGGTGACAGTTCCAATCCCTCAAACTACCGCCCTATAGCTTTACTTTCCTGTCTATCTAAAGCATTTGAATCAATCCTTAACCGGAAGATTCAAAAGCACTTTTCCATTTCTGACCTTCTATCTGATCGCCAGTATGGGTTCCGCAAGGGGCGTTCTACTGCCGATCTTCTTGCTCTCTTAACTGACTCTTGGTCATCTTCTCAGCCGGTTTGGTGAAACTTTCTAAGTTGCGCTAGACATATCGAAACCTTTCGATAGAGTCTGGCACAAAGCTTTGTTTTCTAAACTGCCCTCTTTCGGATTCTATCTTTTCACTGTTCCTTTATCTCCATTTTCTTTTGCGGCCGTTCTATCTCTGCAGTGGTAGACGGTTACTGTTCTTCCCCTTAACCTATCAACAATGGTGTTCCACAGGGCTCTGTCCTATCACCCACTCTCTTCCTGTTATTCATCAATGATCTTTCAATAAAAAAAAACTGTCCTGTCCACTCATACGCTGACGACTCCACTCTGCATTATTCAACTTCTTTCAGCAGAAGACCCTCTCAACAGGAATTACAAGACTCCAGACTGGAGGCTGCAGAACGCTAAACCTTAGACCTTAATATCATTTCCGATTGGAGTAAAAGGAACCTTGTGTCCTTCAATGCCTCAAAAACCCAATTTCTCCACCTATCAACTCGACACAATCTTCCTAACACCTATCCCCTTTTCTTCAATAACTCAGCTGTCACCTTCTTCACCACTAAACATCCTCGGCCTATCCTTAACTCAAAATCTTAAATGGAAACTTCACATCTCTTCTCTCCTAAATCAGCTTCCTCGAGGTTGGGCGTTCTGTATTGTCTCTGCCAGTTCTTCTCCCCTGCACAGTTGCTATCCATATACAGTGCCATTGTCCGCCCTCGTATAGAGTATGCCTCTCACGTGTGGGAGGGCTCCACTCACACAGCTCTCTTGGACAGAGTGGAGTCTAAGGCTCTTCGTCTCATCAGCTCTCCTACTCTTACTGATAGTCTTCTACCTCTTAAATTCCGCCGCCATTTTCACGCTGACTACCCTTCTGAACTTGCTAACTGCATGCTTCCCTCCCTCCTGCGGCCTCGCCGCACACGACTTTCTACTCAAGCTCATCCCTTTACTATCAAAATCCCTTACGCACGAGTTAACCAGCATCTTCACTCTTTCATCCCTCACGCAGGTAAACTCTGGAACAATCTTCCTTCATATGTATTTCCTCCTGCCTACGACTTGGATTCTTTCAAGAGGAGGGTGTCTGGACACATCTCCCGAATTTGACTTATCTTTCGGCCACTCCTCTGAACGCTTTTAATAGGATCAGCGAGTAGCGGGCTTTTTTTAGATTATTGTTTCCTTTTTTTTCCCTTGAGCTGTTTCCTCTGCCGTAAGGGAAAAAAAAATACTGCTGTTAGGTTTACAATTATAAGTTGTAAGTGATGAATGATTGTTGAGAGTACGTGAGAGAGTTCAGCGTCATTGATATTTAATATATTTATATAATTGTAGCGTGGCGTAGCAATATATATATATATATATATATATATATATATATATATATATATATATATATATATATATATATATATATATATATATATATATATAATCATCAGTATATAACTATATATCATACAGCATCCATGCGAAATGTTACACTTAAAAGTATTATAGCCCGCGCCTCGGCATGTAAATATTATACATGTTAAAGGTTCTTGATAAGGGTAAAATGTAACATTAGAAGTATACGCTAAAACTGCGCATGGCTTCGGTGCTCTTCTTCGTCGCATTAGCCCTTGAGCCTTTGGCGAGTGAGAATCTGTGGCCGCGGGATACAGGACAAGTGTGACTTCCAGGTTACCAAAGTTTACCTTCCTCAGCTTTCCCTAAGTACTCGTTCATCGAAAGCCGGAAAGGGAGGATAAACAGCTGGGTTATCTACACGCCGACTGCCCCAGACTGGATTCAAACCCGTAACCGCAGATGTGTAGCTAGACACGCTAACCACTTCTCCACGCAAGCGCAAAAATGCTAAATGATAATTATATACTTTTCAGTCAGGCAATGTTGTAATAATTGTCTGCGTACATTATTGTTCCCATCCCTAGAAAGCACAACATTCTTTGCGTCCCATAATGTTGGTTGAGTTACGACGCTTGAAGTCTGGCATCTCGTGGAAACCTTTGCCTTGGACATTTGGTGGCAGGCAGACCCAGCGCTTGGTTCAGAGTCTGATCCAAAGTAGAATTATACTGATGTATTAAAGATGTTAATCAGGGAAATACAAGCCATTAACAAGAATACATTCAACAGCAACAGCAACCAAAAAATTCATACCAAGCAATGCTCTTAAGCATTACAAATCGGGACAGGATGAATGTAAGATATAATATTATCACTCAGGACGCAATATATATATATATATATATATATATATATATATATATATATATATATATATATATATATATATATATATATATATATATATATATATATATATATATAAAACACCACTCTAAAAATTAATCGAATCATTTTAACCACTTATTAGAACAAACACATCTTCCTTCATTTATCGATATTATCTAGCGATAATGTATTGACAAGATAACAATATACCTTAGAATGCTTAAGTGAAGGAGAATGGTGCAGGACTATAGGAAACAATTATCTATAACATATGATTATACCAAAGCTGAGCGTTATCGCGATAAGTTATCGCGATACTTTATCGCTGATAACAAAATCGGGCTATCGGCCATCCGCTACTTATTTAAATATATATCGGTATCTTCGTTACTTTTGTAACCAAACTAGCGATAATCGCTACTTTTTCCGCCTTTCTGAAAAAAAACCGTTGTCTTCTCCTACTTCGCATGGCCCGGGCGCCCGGTGTTGTATGAAAAAACTTCGGGGTATGAAATATCTTCGGTGAAGAGATTTCATACTTGGATCATCAACATTAAAACACTTGGTTATTTTTTATGTTAGACTCAAAAATCAATATATCAAAGAGAAGAATCATTCAACTTTGCCCCCAAAAATGATTATTCACTGCCTCAAATTTGATATTCTATATTCGTTTTTGAGCATGCCATGGTATTGTAGGCATCCGGTGTTGTGTCATTTGGTGTCTAATCGTCAAAAGCTGGCGCTTTTGTTTACAAACACTGGTCTCTCGTGAACTGCGCATGTTCAGACCAGTAAGTGTAGCCCTGTACAGTCTCACAAAGCTTTTTATCACATTAAGAGTTGCTGGAAGGTTGAATCAGACATACAATACCCCCATCCTCGCTGTTTCTAGAACGACACTCTGTACATATAAATACAACTCGTACAGAGTGTCGTTCTAGAAACAGCGGGGATGGTGGTAGTGGTACTGTATGTCTGATTCAGCCTTCCAGCAACTCTCAATTACGGTTAAAAAGCTTTTTTGAGAGTGTACAGGTCTACGCTTGCTGGTCTGAGCATGCGCAGTTCACGAGAGACCAATGTCTGTAAATAAAAGCGCCAGCTTTTGAATGTGGGGACGCCAAATAACACAACACCGATTCAGGCGTTTCTAGTATTACCGTCCATAGGTACGTGTCAACGTGTGGTTTTCAGGTTTTGTAAGTTTTCAAAAATACAGATAATGAAAATTTGAATTCATATATGTTTTTTATTTGAAATATCAATATAGTATCGTTTTCTCTTACCGGACTTATCGCTAGCTAGTATCGGAATTGTAGATTTATATCGGGTATCGGTTATCGGTTATCGCCTATATTTGTATCTCCAGTTAACGAATATCGGTTATCACCGATAAGGTTTTCCATTATCAGTTATCGGTTATCGGGAATAAGGCTTTATGTTATCGTGCCCAGCTATTATTATACCCAAAATTACGTCGCTCTATACTTTCGTGGGTAAGTGTGCGTACCGGGTCCCGCATCAGCCAAGACGCTCGAGTCAACAAGGTCTACGCCAGATTGTAGTAGGCACTGCATTACCGTTAGTACAACAAATGATGCTAAGAATGTAATGCGATAATTGGCGAACAATTAGTATACAGGAAAAAGTGTGTCTCCTCCATTTACATCAATGATATATGAGCAAACATGAACTAGATCATACAGTATCGTGTTACGAAGATTTGTGGGGGATGGAGCTAGTACCAGTAAAAAGTCTCTCTCTCTCTCTCTCTCTCTCTCTCTCTCTCTCTCTCTCTCTCTCTCTCTCTCTCTCTCTCTCTCTCTCTTATTTATTAAAGAAATAACTTTGCCTGAAAACCTCAGCTTCACATAGGCATGCTGCAGCTGTAAAACACTGAATGTAAATATGTAAAGAAATCTAATATTATACAACTGTAGCTATAAATAAATGTTCAAATGTTCCAATATTCTCTCTCTCTCTCTCTCTCTCTCTCTCTCTCTCTCTCTCTCTCTCTCTCTCTCTCTCTCTCTCTCTCTCTCGTTATAAATCATCAATCGTACGCGTATCCTCATAACCGGGGGATAAGAATGAGTGAAACTAAAAGAGGAGGAGGAGGATAAGACAGAGAAGGAGAAGGAGGAGGAGGAGTAGGAGGAACACAAAGAAAAGCAAACAACAACAGACCTGATGGCCTTTAGGAGGCTGTTTGTGACAAGCTACACTAACTATCTAATCAAAGGTGGAAGCTGAAAAACAGCAAAGGCGAATGCTCTTCCCCACCCCACAATCCCTCCAGCCAAAGCTGGCAGGAAAGGAAAAAGAACCATGCAGCATGGAAACACTGCATGGAAATTATGTAGGAAAGAGGAAAAAAACTACCATTACTGCTACCACTAACCGGGCGATAAAAACGGACACGGAAACCAGTATTCGAAATAACTTAACGTTATTACGACAATGAGTAAAATCTTAGTTGCTGGTTGGATTCAAAATACTTGTCTAATCTATTCTTGAAGGCCGTAACTGTTGTACTATCAACGACATCACAGGGTAGATAATTCCAAACATTAACGACTCGATCGAAGAAGTGTTTGGCTTCGTGCGACGAAAATCTTTTACCACTTATCTTGAAATTGTGATTTCTTCTTGTTCTGTTTGATCGATCAATTGTAAAGTAATCTTCCGCATTAATATCACTGAATCCTTTAAACATTTTATACACTTCTAGTAGATCGACTCGCATTCTTCGCTTTGATAGGTTGAATAAATTTAATTCTTTAAGCCTTTGCTCATAAGATAAATTTATCAACCAAGGAATCATCTATGTTACTCTCCGTTGAACCCGTTCTAACATTTCTATGTCTCTTCTGTAATAGGGAGACCAAAACTGCACACAGTACTCTAGATGGGGTCGAACCAGCGAATTATACAGCTTTAACATTACTTTTTTTCCGATTTATTATCAAAGACTCGTCTGATGAAGCCCACCAATTTGTTTGCGGTTTTAACTACCTCTGAAGAATGCTGACCGGGCTTTAAATCGCTTGATATAGTGATTCCAAGATCCTTTTCTTTACTTACTGCAGAAAGTTGTTGGCCATTCATTACGTACCGAACGCGATTGTTATTGTTTCTGATGTGTAACACTTTGCATTTGTCAACGTTAAATTTCATTTGCCATTGTTTGGCCCAACGTGCAAGTCTGATTGTAATGCTTCTTCGTCAAGTGTCGTAGTTACTTTACTAACGATTTTTGTGCCATCAGAAAATTTTGATACTTTGCAAGTGAACCCATCATCGATATCATTAACATAAATTAAGAAGAGCATGGGACCAAACACTGATCCTTGAGGTACGCCGCTTCTGACATCGAGCCAGGTAGAAGAAACATCATTTATAACTACTCTCTGTTTTCGCTCAGAGAGCGGAGGATGAGAATGAGGATGAGGATGGTGATGATGATGAGGAGGAGGAGAAAGAAGAGGAGGAGGAGGAGGAAAAGAACAAGGCCAAGAAAGAGGAGGTAGACCCAGAGGCTGGGTAGGAAAATAAATAAACGTGAACGAGAGAGAGAGAGAGAGAGAGAGAGAGAGAGAGAGAGAGAGAGAGAGAGAGAGAGAGAGAGAGAGAGAGAGTTTTTACATAGATTTACATAAAAATTCAGACCACACATACCCAATGATCTAGACTGGGTGGTCTGTTCTTAAACCTAAGTAATTCTACATTAGTCAAATAGTTCCAAAACTTTTCTAGTTAATATTTGGTAAATTTAGTAAATATTAAGGGGGGCGACTAAGGGTATTTTTTTACGAATATATTTAAAATCGGACAAATATGTTTTTTTCGCTCAGCATGGCCGGGATAGCCAAAATTGCCATGTGGTGAGGTTTATTTTCGTAAAATTAGAGCCCTTCACCCCTGGAAGCCATATTTAAATGGCCCGCGCTATTGCGCCATAGCCTGACTCGCGCGCCAACACACGCTGTATCATTCAGTGCTTGTATGTACGTAAAATTTGCATCAGAATATTTCTTTTTCTCCGTAAATTTTGTCATGTGTCATTCCTTTCGTGCCGGATCGCAGGGAGGGTGTGAGTTGAGGAGAGGAGTGTGGCGGAGCCAGTCCCTACCCAGACAACAACGGGGAAGGGCACGCAACCTGTTCGTTTGTACTCCAGCCAAATAAAGGTCTTTAGAAATGACGTACAAACGCAAGTTGAGTAGTAAGAGAGCCATCAACATGAAGAAGGCTTATTGAACAAGATGGAGCGGCCAAGACCAGGAAGGGAGCAGTTTCGGAGCTTATGAAGCGAGTCGTGATCCTGCCACGCTCACCCGCCGCTCATCACCACCACCACCTGCTCCACCACCAGCTGATTCGCCACTCCCTACACCGAGTACCTCATCACGCCCTTCTCCACCACCACCTGCTTCATCACCACCTACTCCACCACCACCTACATCACCACCAGCTGCAGAATCATTGCCACATGAAACATCACTGCAGCTCCAACAACAAATTCTGCACAGAGGTGTTCAATTGAACCCTCCTCCTTCTGATACAAGCGAAACTTTCATCACCGTGTCGCTTTCCCAGCTACAGACACTCATCGCGAGACAGAAGTGCCCAGTACGGTCGTGCAGGAATACCTTGACCGTAACCTCTTCTACAATGAGGAAAGTGGCGCCTTCTGACACCCTCACTTGCGAGTGAGTAATACTTTTTTCATAAAGGGGTACCAGATGCCTTAGCATTCTCCAGTAAGTCAACAAGGTATACACAATCATATGTGAAAATTTCATGCCAATCAGATAAATACAAATGGCAAGACATGGATAGAATGTCAAAAAAAATCTTTAGGAGGCAATATCTCTGAAAGTAGTTTTTTACACTTCAAAAAATTTCAAAAAATCAGGAAAAAGTCTGTCCGACTTTTGTTTGGCACCAACTAAAACTACAACTAAAGGGCATGTTTTTTTTATTTATGAAATTTCAAAAATGTAAAAAGGAAACGGGACACAGTAGAGAAAATTGTAAGTGAAAAAAAATTGCAATTTTTTTTGCTCGAAGACAAAACATCACAAAAAAACACATTCTAAAAATACAAAATGTAGATATGTGAACAAAGTTGTTTTTTTTTCACAGCTATTAACTGAAAAATAAAGTGTGAAAGAAAAAAAAGAAAATTACACTAAAGAGTCTCCCGTGTACTTCACCCGAATTTCGTGAAATTCACAGAATGTCACATATTTACAGGAACAAATAACATACTAAGATTTTAAAGCAGGGGGCAGGAGGACCCCCCCTTAGTCGCCCCCCTTAAGTTGAAGGAAGTGTCGGTCAAGCTTGTTTTTAAAGGAGTCGGTCATGTTGCACTGGACCACTGAAGGTGGGAGTTTATTCCATTCTCACACTACAACGTTGGTGAAGAAAAAAAATTATCCAGTCTGAATATACTTGTTGACACTTGACTTAACACACTGAACGCTTTTAAGTTTAACGTCACGCATTTCGTAATCGAACCTTTTATTTATTGTTCCAACTCGAAGGACTTGGCACTAATCTACATTAAAAGGCATCTCCCATCTATCAGGCCAAGGTGAAATTTAATACAAATCTTCTTGGAGGCTTTCTCTGTCTTCATCAGTGACAACCGAGGGCCGGTCTTTCAGTCCTTTGGGGAGTGGGAAAACGAAAACGCCCGCCAGGTTCGTTGGCTGGCGTACGAGAGCCAGGTGCCCGTCTTTAACACTCAAAGATTTACGCTCCCGAACAAGAGCCGCACCCAAACGAAATCGTCGGCAAGGTTGGTATAACTGGTCGGCCGAGGTTGGCAAGCAGGAGCGTGAAAACGTAAGCAATACCACGTGAGAGCTCCAGTGTGACCGCGCGGTGTGGTAACCCTGCGGGTAACCCAAACACTTCTCTTGGTAACTTTGGTAACCAACCGGGTAACCCAAATGACGACATACCACGCGGAGCAGTCCCTCGTCGCCAGACTTCGTTTATCACCAACATTAGTGCCCCACTACCACAGCGACTCGGACGTTATCTCCCCGAGGACGAAGAGAATATGAAAACATTGTTGGACAATCAAGCCGCCAGCCTTGTCCCTTCGCGCTAAGACAATTAGCGGCCCCTTTACGGCCCATGCGTTACAAACAGTAGCGATATAAGAAGTCATTAGTCATCAGCGCCACTCTACGCCGAAACAAGGAAGATAAAGTGACACCACTCATAACTTCATTAGTCAACAGCGACACCTGACACCTGACTCCGAGGCGAGGAAAAATGAGAAAGGACAACGCCCATCTGACCTTTACACCTGCAGCGTCAGGCATACTAATTAGCCTCCAGCCTCGCGGAAGAAAAACCAGAGTGTGTCACAGCTACGTCACGCTACTAAAAGCCAATCACAAGGCTCCAAAGAACCTACGAAAGCTGAGCGTACAGTAGCAACAAATCACAAGGCCTCGTGGGAACTCACTGAAACAAAAGAGCCACCCACGAGACGCGAAAAGTACCTGAGCCCCGCCTACGCCAGGACAAACGCCAAACCTAGGGAAAGCAGTAATCTAGGCCACACCTCGTAGGTCCTACGATCACCCTTCGAGCTCCTCCCTCATCCTCGTCGAAGACTGCGTATAAAATAGGGAGCACAGGCGAGAACAGCAGAGAACAGCTCCAGAGCAGCTACAGAACAAGCTCCACTCACTCGCGACAAACAGAAGCGGCAGGAAACAGCAAGATACAAAAAATCAAGAAAGAAGGACTCAAGCCAGAAATCACGAAAGAAGAACTCTAGGAACAAGAGCTCAAGAAAGAAGAACCCAAGAAAGAAGAAACAAGATAGAAGAAACGTGTTACTCTGCTCTTCACCCAAAATGCTGATTTCTGTATTGTTCGTGAGTAGAAGTGTGAGCTGTGTAGATTAAGGGGAGCGTCTGGGGGGGTATTTTTGATGAATATTTTTAATTCCTCGAAATTCACTTTATGGGCTCATCATACCAGGGATACAATGGGGTGTCACGTGGCGAGGTTAGTTTTTTAAAATTTAAATCCTCGCGCGGTCTGGCGGCCCTTTAAATATCTGGTAGTGTTGCCATACAGAGCGCTTTACGCGCCAAAATATGCATACATGAATCAGTGCTTTTATGTCCGTAATTTTTGCAATAGAGGATATTTTTTTTCATGAATTGCGACACTTGGCATCTCTTCGAGTGTGGGTGGTGGTGGTGGTGTCGGGCAGGCAGGCAGAGCGTCGCTGCGTCAGTGCCCACACAAACCTTGAAAGGAAAGGCACGCCACTTCTCCCCCACGTGGAATACACTGAACTCTTTATTTTCTATATTCCTCGCGAGTTGCTATAGTTCTTTGATCACCATGGGGAGGAAAGGAAGACACCACAAGGCTAGGAGTCGCAACCTGTTGCTGGGGAGGCAAAAATTAGCGCAAGTGATTAGTGATCCTCCCTCCCTTACCACCACCACCACCACTCCTCACCACTCGAGGTCACCACCACCACCTGTTGCCTCCACGTCTCCAAGAGCACCCAGCACACCTTCACCATCAAAACCAAGTACCTCACAGCAGACAACATCCACATCACATGAGACACCATCCACATCACATCAGACACCATCCACACCAAACCCAAGCAGCAGGATGGACCTCACTAGCCCCAGGCTAAGGGGAACTGATAAGGAGTGTGATAAGAAATACATTATCACAGAAAGTCAACTCCAGCTTCTTGTGGCAGGTCTACAATGCCCAAAAAAGGTCTGTAAAGGGAAAGCAAAGGTAGTGACACACAGCAACAGATGTGACTCAACTTTTGAAGCTCACTGCACCTCCTGCAATGACGTCCTCAGTAGAGCGCCACCCAAAGCCTTGAGTGGTGGAGATAAATACCTGGAAATGAACCTACAAGAAGTCTACCACAGTTTGGTGTCTGGAATTGGAAGAGTAGGCCTTGAGAAGAGGTCCACATTTATGGGAATGCCACCCATTTCTGCTCACTTTTACAACAATCACTGCAATATATTGTTCAGGGAGATGGAGAGTCACTATAAGGACCTAATGAAGACCTGTCATGAGTCAATAGAAGAATACTATGTAAGTAGGGGCCTTGATGAAAGAGACAGCCAAGGTAATCTTCATATCGAAGTCTCCTTCGATGGTACATGGATGACTCGTGGCCACCGCTCACATATTGGCATCGGCTTTGTTATCGAAGTCTATACAGGACTTATTGTAGATTTTGAGGTTATCTGTAACTACTGTCCAATATGCAAATCTGGGAAGGTAAAGAAAGGACCCCATAGGTGCCATATGAACTTCCCCGGAAAAGCAGGGAGTATGGAGGCAGAAGAGGCCAAGATCATATGGAGCCGCTCACTTCAGCATGGCTTCGTATATACAGTGTTTGTGGGAGACGGCGACTCCACTACCTACAATGCTGTGGCTCAATTGAACAATAAGCAAGGCCCTTACACAGATGTACAGGTGTTAAAGGAAGAATGCATAAATCATATTAGTAAGAGGATGGGTACAAGACTGCGACAGATCAAGAAAGATACACGCGTCGATGTTGTCACGAAGAAGGGCAAGACGATCAGAAGAAGTGTGCTTGGAGGTCAGGGCAAGCTAACTGACCACATTATTGATAGCCAGCAGTCATACTATGGAAAAGCTATCAGGGACAACATCGGCACTGACGTCCTCACTCTTCGCAAAGCAATCTGGGCATCCTTTTTCCACCTCTCCTCCACCGACGCGGCACCAGCACACAACTTCTGCCCGAAAGGGGAGAATTCCTGGTGCTTTTACCAAAGAGCATTGGCCAAGAAGGAAACTCCAGTCCCACATGCCTCTAAGAACTTGTACCTCGCCAAACTGCCCTACTAGAGCCTGGAGCATATCAAGTCAGTCTACAGGGATCTCACTTCCACTGACCTTCTAAGTAGGTGTCTGCGAGGCTACACGCAGAACCCCAATGAGTCCCTGCACTCAAAGGTGTGGCGGAAATGCCCAAAGACAAAGTTTGCAGGCTACTACAGGGTAAAGTTTATCACTCAGCTTGCTACCCTGGAACATAATATTGGGTACGAGAAGAGCAGCCTCCTAACCAAACTCTTCGGGACAAACCCAGACATCGAAAAGGGTTTGAAACGCCAAACAAAGGAGCTGCAAAGGCACCAAAGACCCAGGGCCATGAAGAGACTGAAGACAACACCAAGTGCAGACTATCAGCCTGGTCAGTTCTAGTCCCAAAACCTGGCTACAATGAGGAAGGTGGCGTCTTCTGATACCCTTGGCTTCGACCAAGTAATACCTCCGACAAGGAGGGGGGACCAGGTGCCAAAATATGGGACACAACAACTGTAAATGCAATGCTAATTTGCACTAAGATGTTGTGGTTACACAGGGTTAGAGTTACATTGACATTCATTACCAATACATTGTCATCGGAGAGCAGAATCGATGGGCGATCGATAAATTTAGTTTTCCTTCGTTTTCTCAAAACAGGGTCACACGCGCATTTATTTGATATTTCTAAGTTATTTATGGACCTAGCACAAACATAAAGATAGCGTTGGAAAGAGAAAAAAATTAGCTATAAATGCTAGTGATCAGAATCTGGATAAACATCATCAAAATTTTTATATAAATTTTCTAAGTTTAAACTTTGAAGAAACAAAACAAAACAAAACAAAAAAAAAAAAAGAAAATGGAAAAGTAATCTCTAGGAATACACTTATTTTGTATGCCCGTTCCAGTGGTGTTTTTATTTTTGAGCTATCTAAACTCTAAATATGCTTTTTTTCAATTTCAAAATTTTGAAATTTTTGAAAAAAAATTCATAAAATTTTTTTTTTCAACAAATCTTCACCAAAACTGTACATGATGTTCCTACTCAAGGTACACATCACCTGTGAGAAAATGGTGATCCTCTGATAATATCTTAGAACATGGCAGACGCTCCCCTTAAGGTCCAGTGCGGCATAGATTAGGAATTATTAGGAATTATTAGGAATTGTTAGGAAGTTGTTAAGATTTATTATTGTGTACTATTGTATGTACCGGAGCAGTGATTACTGTCTCCATTTCTTTATGATTGTGTTATCATTTTGTGGTTTTGTTATGTCACTGTGAGCCAGTATCGTGACAATACTCACACCGCTATACAAGGCGAAAGAAGTACCATGCGTCTCTGAACGCTTCACTTTATTGTTTTAATAAATAGATTAGTTTATACATCTTTGAATATCCCAGAACTCACGTGCTTCGGCACACGTTACCTTGTAACCTCAAGCAAACCCACATATAAAGGGTTGGGTTACAACACTGGTGGCAGCTTAAAGGGATATTTAAAGAGTTACTAATCTAGTTAATGCAAAGAGATAAACGCTCAAGCGACTCCTCCAGTAGCCCGCCCTCGCGTTCTAGTCCTATTCCTTTGTGGTGGGATTATTCATACACCAACATGCCTGAAACTCCAATTTCATCGTCAATTGTTAGCTCTTCTGATTTGGCAGAGATCATCAACCGGAATGACGTTGATAACTTTTCACGTGTGGTAGGCTTACCGTACTTTGGAGGTGGTGACTCTCGTTACGAAGACTATCCTAACTTAACCTTTGCTACTAGCTCTTCCCAATGGATCAAAGACATAGAGAGTAGAACAGTTAAAAATTGGACTGAAGCTGGAAAGATAGAATTAGCCAAACAATACTCTGTAGGCCCCGCCCGTAAGTTGATAGTATGTACTACAGACGAAGCTGGTCCTGACTGGACAAGACTAAAAAAGTTAATTGTGGATACCTTCAAGGAACTCAACACCTATGATAAGTGGCACATTAAACTAACGGAAGCCAAGCGCGAGCCAAGAGAGACCTTGAACACCTACTTTGTCCGCTTGTATGAGATGCTGTGCAAGTTGAAAAAAGAAATGCCTGAGCACACGTCTGCATCCACCCATCACATGACTTTGTCATTCATGCGAGCAATGCCTCCAACTTTTAGGGCAGTCATCACGAAAGAAGATCGGTCACATCCACACACTGTGCTAGACAAAGCCTTAAATTATGCAGAAACCCATCCTCATTGCAAACTCAGAGACGACGATATAGCCAAAGAGTCTAGAAACACTGTCAACGTGGTAGCCAACCCCACCAAGGAACCTCCACAGGCTCACCAGTCTCATCAGTCACAGACAGGTGCAACCCCTAGGCGTAACTTTAACCCTAGACAAACACGACCCCCGGCCAGGCCTCAGCCCATACAATGTTATCACTGTGGCAAGATGGGTCACATTGCCAGAAATTGTCGAGCGGGACGACAGCCAACCTGTCTCGCGTGTAACTCAAACACGCATTGGACTGCATCATGTTGGAAAAGTAGACAGATGCAAGGTCCAAACACTAGCCAAAAAAAAAACGCCAATTACCGACCAAGGACGTAAAAGCACAGGCTGAAAAGAAGATGATTGGTACTAGTTGGTCAGCTAGTAACAAACTAGAACAAAAATTATTAGCTATAAGATTAAAAGTTAAGCAAAAGAATGGACAATATAGAGAAGTGGTTGCTTTGGTTGATACCGGCGCATGTACTAGTTTAATGGAAGAAGATTTTGTAGAGAAATTTGATATTTATGGCAAACTAGAAGACACTCCTGCTAACGTATGCTCAGTAAACGGAGACAGAATCCATAATAAAGGTCGCCTAGAACTCACCTTGAGAGTAGGAAATAAGCTAAGTGAACAGAAGGTTGTCCTTACACAAGGCCTCCAGCTTCCCACCCCTATTATATTAGGAATGGATTTCTTCCTGGCACACAACATCACTCTCACCTTAAGAAACACCCCAGGCAATGAGATTGCAGCTCTTGAAATAAAAGGGAGTGTGTACCCATTAGAACAAATAGGAAAGGGTAAAGTGCATGTAGTAGACCTAGAGAACAACGCCACTACTGACGTTAATGAAGTTAATGAAGTTAACGAGGAGGATATGGTAAAATGCAAAGCGGTAGAGACCGTGATCCTTCACCCTGCCGTGACGGGATATTTAATGCTCAGAACCCCTAACAGGAGCCCAAGACGCGCTATTCACTCCGTGTCCCGGTAACCTGGCCGCACGTGTGCTGTGCTCTGGCGTGGTACGATTAATTCCCTCTGAAGAAACACACACCTCAATTTTTATGGTACGATATATTAATGTTGAACAAGAAACTGTACTAGTAAATGAAGACAGTACCTTACGTTTTGTACAGCCATTACAACAAGAAAGCTATCAAAAGGCGACCCCTTCAGCTTTCATTGGCGCCGTAGTAGAGGAACAACAAGGAGTACAGGAAATTATTGACAGTAAATTTCCCAAAACATCACGTGAGAACAAAGCTCTGTGTAAACTAATAAAGAAATATCCTGGAGTTCTCTCCACGGAAAAAGAACCTTTGACAGTCACTCCATATTTTATGCACACCATTCAACAAGTTACTAATGAAGTTGTCTACCGAAAACCTTACCCCATCCCCGTCAGTTATCATGAACAAGTAGACAAACAACTGGTTGCTCTTCAAGAACAGGGTATTATCCGGCCTTCCCATTCTCCCTATAATGCACCTCTAATCCCTGTCCCCAAGAAAGATGGAGGTTTACGACTCTGTCTGGACTTCCGTGCCCTGAACACTACTTTGAGAGATGATAAATACCCCTTACCTAATATACAGCAGATATTGTATCAACTAGGAAAAAGTAAAATTTTTACGTGTCCGGATCTGAAACAAGGTTATCATCAGTTACCTTTGGATGAAGACAGCATGGAAAAAAATGCATCTTCCTCACCTGCTGGACATTGGGAGTTCACTTCCCTACCTTTTGGACTAAAAACAGCCCCCTCATGTTTTCAACATGTCATCAATTCAGTATTAGTAGGACTTGTCGGAAAGACGACACAAGTATACCTAGATGACGTCATCGTCCTAGGAGAAACCTTTGATGAACACATCACTAACCTTGACAGAGTGTTAAGTAGACTAGCGGAAGCTAAACTTACCCTGAAGATGGAAAAGTGTAATTTTTTCCAGCCCAAGGTTGATTATTTAGGACATGTAATCAGTGCTGAAGGTTTGCAACCTCAACCAGCAAAAGTCCAAGCTATTAAAAACCTAAAACCCCCGAAAACACTGAATGACCTTCAGTCATTGTTGGGCATGCTCAATTATTATAGGAAATTTATAAAATATTTCTCTCAGATAAGCAGACCCTTAACCCTTTTATTAGGAGGCAAGGGAGGTAAGGAAAAGAAACATAAGAAAAATGACAAAACTCCTATCCCTTGGAGCGATGAAGCTCAAGTTGCTTTTGACACCCTCAAGGACGCATTAGCGACTCATGTTACGCTACAGTTCCCTGACTTCTCAAAGAATTTTGTTCTCACTACGGATGCCTCAGATACTTGTATAGGTGGAGTTCTTCAACAAGAAGACGATGGTGGTAGTTTACGCCCTATAACGTTCTTTTCTAGAACTCTTAATTCAGCTGAAAGGAACTATAGTACCATTGAGCGTGAAGCACTTGCTGTAGTATACGGACTCCAAGTCAATCGACCCTTAATACTGGGTTATCATATCGAGATTCACACAGATCATCGCCCCCTAGTTTGGTTACTCAAGGTAGCAACCCCAAACGGGCGTATTGCTCGATGGCAGTCACTACTAGCAGAGTATGACTTCTCGATAAAGCACTTACCCGGAAAAGAGAACGTTGTGGCGGATTTCCTATCACGTTGTAGAGTAGAAGAAGATGGTATCTCACTAGTAGATCCTAGAGATAAAGTGATGACTGTTGTTTCAGGAGCTAACGACACTAACGTTGCATGGGACATACCTGAAATTATTAAACTACAAGACTGCCATGAAGCCTGTGGCCTCATGAAGAGAATGCTTAGAGACGGAAAGTCAATTGAAGAGATAGAGATGGCAATGAAGCAAGCAAGGGTAAAACTCCGAGTACCTATAGATAGATGTCAATTAAAAGAGGATATACTCTATCGAGTAATGAGAAACCCCTACGGGGAAGACACATGTGTAGTTCTTCTGCCCCCTCAGTATATCTCCAAAGCGATAATTTTAGCGCATTCCGTGCCAACAGCTGGGCATGGTGGTGCTAAGGTTACCTTGCAACGTTGCCAGAAGTTCGCTTACTGGCCAGGGATGAAAAGGGATATAGAAGATTTTTGAAGGAGATGTACCACCTGTGTTCGTTTTAAGAGGACTGGGAACTCTTACCCTGCTCCCCTGCGACACTACCCAGATGTTACCTCACCTTTTGAGAGAGTACATATGGACGTGGTAGGACCTGTCGGTCGCTCAGATAATGGCTACAGGTACCTGTTGACAATAATAGATGTTTTCACTAAATATTTAGTGGTTGTGCCTCTCAAAACTAAGGAAGCAACAGAAGTTGCTCGTGCATTCTATGATAAGGTAATCTGTGCGCACGGAATACCTCAATCAGTTGTTACTGACCAAGGTGGTGAATTTGTAAACCACGTGTTAAGAAATGTAACAGAACGGTTACAATTAAAGCATGCAAAGATAACAGCGTTCCACCCAGCAGCAAATGGAGTGGTAGAAAGGGCTAATGCCACGATAGTCAGTATTCTAAGGACTTTAGTTGAAGGAAATATAAGTATTTGGGATACAATGCTACCCGCCGCAACTCATGCCTACAACACCGCATACCACAGAATCATAAGGGACACACTATTTTTCCTCCTGTATCTTAGAGACCCCAGGTTGCCTTACAATATGTTAGAAGAGACTACCAAGCCTTGGTATAATGTAGACAGCTATAAGGAAGAAATGACCCTAGCAGCTCAGAAAGTTTATGCCAGATGTGAAGAATACCTGGAGATAGGTCGACAAGAGATGGAAAGATATCATAAACCGTCGAGGATAAAGCCCTTAAAAATAGGCGATAGAGTGTACTTGAAAAACACAATTAGCAGAAAAGAGCATAAAAAATTGCAGGCGCTCTTCAAAGGTCCATATAGAGTTGTAAAAGTAGTGAGCGACGTGGTAGTTCAGCTCAAAGATATTAGGACCAGTAAAATGGCTACTATCCATACAGACCGTGTGAAAGTGATCCCCGAAGATATCATCACTTACAAACAACATCCCCATATACGGAGAGCCTATCCACTCCTGGATTCATCGGAGGCAGACCTCCCCGATTCTTTTGACGACTTTGTCGACTCCTCACTTGCACCAACGGTCATACACCGTTCTGATGCGAAACCCTATAGAATATAGGCGTTAACTCATTCTAGATATCAGGAGCTGCTCTAAGACTACGTTTCTCCGCAGATGGCTCTTATCGTCGGCGTCGTTCCTGATGCCCAGTCGAGAGAATCTCCTGTGCGCGCTGGCCTTAACTTTTCGCCAGCGTACCGGGCCCTTCTCACAGGACGATATTACATCGTCCCTTTCGAAGTCAAAGCTGATGACATCTTGCAACCCCTCATTCAGGCGAAAAACTTAACTGCTGATATCGCCTGGAACATCCAACATATGAATGACTCGTATCTGGTAGTCAACTCTCTTAAAAAGACCCTGCGTTCATTTGACAATGAGTTTGACAAATTGTTTCTTGACATGAATAATTTTTTAACGTACATAATGGGTGCCATGCCCAGAGATCGTTCCAAGCGTGGAGCCCTAAATTTCCTTGGCTCCTTATCCAATATTTTATTTGGCATGGCTACCCAGGCTCAAATTGATGCCGTTCATCACCAGATACATACCCTTGAGTCCCTTACGGAAAAAGAACGGGTTATGTTAAACGTTCATTCCCATGCTTTAAACATCCTCAGGTCAGGTCCTGTATGCTACGAATAGGTAAATAATGAGGCTTAAGGTTGCTATCTGACCTGACCTAGCTTCACATGACCACATGTTGGCAGACCTGTCCATGTTGAATCTGCTTAATTATACCATTTACTAATTGTAGATAATGGCTAATTAGAATAAATGAAATCATAGTCCAGTGATCCCTTGTTCATTATAAAAAAAACTAACGAGTAACTCAACCTAGCAGCTGCAGGGAGGAACAAGGGGGACCTGCCCCCCACTACTTGCCATGCCCCAATACCTATCATTGAGGTGATCTTCAAATATGCCTCTAGTAACCTTCTAGGTGGCTTTAGAATGCCCCTGCCTAGTGTGTGAGTGAGTGTGTGTGTGTGTGTGTGTGTGTGTGTGTGTGTGTGTGTGTGTGTGTGTGTTTGAAATAAATTTGTTGACCGGAAACATGTCCAACCCATGGCCTGATAACGAGCTGGCCTCGTCATAGCCATCAAGCACTTTCTGACAAGAGCAAGGCTCATCTCATTATAGTCGATCTGTGAGCACTGCTGGGTCTTGCACACGCCACACACTCCTTGGTCCCCCCGGTGCTCCTGGGGGGACAGTAATCGCTCCTTGGCAGCGGAGAATATCTCACCCTGAGCGGGAATCTAACCCCAGGCTGGAGGCTGATTGGGCAGAGCCGTTCCTTTTCTGGCATCACCAGCCCCTGTTGCCAAAACTAAGCAGTAGAGCACTTAATGCATATGACTTTTGCTATATCAAATTAGCATTATTTAATACTTACATTTCAATCATCTACATATCAATAAGGGGATTTTTTTCAAATAGTTCCATTCCTTAACAGAGAAAAGTACCTAAACAATTTTTGTGTACATATTAAGCCAGTCAATAGGAGCATATGCCTGGAGGTGCATTGCCTTCCTCGCCCTACAACAACAACAACACTGGGGCGTTTATAGTTAAAAGGATGCGATGCAAGCCCATTTCTCATCCAGGGTCCCTCATGGTAGGATCCCCTGACTTGCACAAGTCACAAACTTTAAAAGACTTTTGTCTGAAAACCCCTGGACGATGGCTTTTCCCCAAGCAACATTAAATCCAGAAGCTTTCGCCTACTCAGGCAGTGCCTGTTATTGCCAAAAGATGAAGGAATCCCATAAAATTCTAGGAGATCCCAAAGTGCCTTGCTCTGCATTTGAGCTTGACTGTAATCTTCCTCAGTTGAAACTCACGTTAGCGCTCCACCAATATTCATGTGTCGATATTCTCTTACTAATATTTCCTAATTTTCTTTTGTATTGCTGTCTTTTCAGAGTCGATTGCTGAGGATCCCACCCCTATCCCCTCAGCTGAACCAGCAGCGGGTCCTGATTCATCCACCATAGGTGCACTGCAGGCTGATCCCCCAGCAACTTTCCCCTCATCATTCGCAAGTTCTACAGGGGATAGTAAAACAGGGAGAGGTTTAAAGAGGAAGAGATTTGGTGCAAAGAAAGAAAGTAATTTAAACAGTCTAAGACAAAGCCGAGAACTTCTTAATAAAAAGGCTCTAGAGTTGATGCAGTTAAAATATGAAACAGATACAAAACCTAGAAACCTTCGAAAGGATGTGTAACACTGTAAATAGTTTTTTCTCCCGTCTGTCAAGTGATTACGATAAAAAATTTCCAAATCACTCATAAGGTCTTATAATAACATTTCTGGGCTACTTTTCTCCAGGTAAAATTAGTGGCATATACTATGGTTGCTTGTGGCCCAAGATAATGGGTTCATACCAAACCAAACCTTATGGTATTCCCATTTGAAACTGGCTGGTGGGGTGTAGGCCAGTGTGGGTCAGCTCAGCCCAACACCCTCAACACCTCTAGCTCCCTCTCATGTGTTAGCTAGTAGTAGTAAAGGTAGTAAATAGGTGACATATGAGAGGAAGCGAGAAGTCTTGAGGGTGTGTGGCAGAGCTGACCTGCACTGGCCTACACCCCACCAGACAGTTTCAAATGGGAATACTATAGCTCATGATGATTGCAAGGTAACTTGCAGCTATGGCATATGCTCCCAACTTTACATTTATTGCTTTTCTGAGGTTGGGGGGGAAGAATATTTGTTTTCATAATTAATATTTATTGGAAAAAAGTTATCTATATTAATTGACAAAGATTTATGGAAGATATTTTTTATTCAACAAGAGTAATGTAAGAATTAATTATTGGAAATATATACTTAGTTTTATTAGAAAAAGGAATATCTATTGGAAATATTTATATTTACCTACTGTATAGTACTTTGAGCAGGCAAGGAATTAGTGTATGAAAAGAGAGCAATGGAGAATCTTCTGCCGTGGCCATCCCCTGGTGGGAGCTCCTAGGAGCAGGAGTCGACGAGATGATGATATAATGGTTAAGAATATTGTAGTGAATATTTGTTCTTTCATAGTAAGAAATATTCATTGGAAATATTTAATTAGTTATATTAATGGTAATATTTTTATTGGAAAATAATCTATATAGAACAATAGTTATGTGAGAATTATTGGAAATATTTATATTTAGTTGTATTAAAAAAATATCTATTGAAAATATTTATTTTGACCTACTGTATAGTAATGGTAGAATTATTCATTGTAAAATTTACTAATTTGTAAAAAAATCAGATGAAGGAAATCCAGACAAGGTATCCGGCCCACCTGACCCTAGACCCAGTACTGGTATATGGCTCCATGACAGTGGCGGAGTGTTGCATGCACTCTTGCCAGATTGTCGTACTCAGAGCATCGTATTTACCGGTTTCTGACGCCTAACTATTGCCAAGAAACATCAGGAATCAAAAGTTGGCCATGAATTTCATATTCCTTACCTGAGAAATTTGGCTGTCGCTGCAATAAAGTATTCTATACTTTCTCAAGGAGCTAGAACCATCTTTGAACTATTCTATCCCTTGCACGGTTACCAGCCACTACTTGCTCAAGTTCTACATCTCCCATTTCTATGACTTCCTGTGGTAGAACTTCATCAACTATGAGTTCAAGTTTTTTTGACACTGCAATATTGTGCAGGACCACACATGCCATCACAATTTGTTTGGAATTTGTAAGTTTGGTGCGAAGTGGTATACTTAAACATGAAAATCTTCTTTTTAATACACCAAATGCTCTCTCCACACAGTTTCTTGTTTTTGCGTGAGAAATGTAATAGTTTATTTATTTTTCATTCCTTGGAGTTAATAAATATTCTCGACATGGATAACCACTGTCTCCTAATGAATACAAACCATTATAATTACCCTGCTCTAAGTTGTAGCACACATTAGAATTTTCAAATACTTTGGCGTCTTGAACACTTCCAGGCCAACTTGCAACAATACTTGTGAACATCAAATCTGAATCACATATGCCTTGGACATTTAATGAATAAAAACCTTTACGGCATCGATACACTTCAACATCGTCCCCACCAGGACTCTGTATTGGGATGTGGGTTCCATCGACACAGCCAATTACACCTGGCATACCAGCAATGTCATAAAACCGTTGGGCCACATGGTGTGCTTCCTCTGGTCGTGGAAACTGAATGTAGGTGGGTGCCAGGTATGATATGAGGTGTGCAACCTCTCCAACACACTTGCCAGCAGATGCCTTTGACATGTCCAAGTTATCAGCTATGGTGAGAAGAAAATTCCCTGTCGCCAGGTATCTCAAAGTGACGAGCATTTTGAGATGCAGTGGAATTCCACATCCTGTAAGAGAAACATGCAAAGGTTATTAATACTATAAATAAAGAAATGCTACAACGGTGAAATTAGGGTAGAAAAGAATGAAGGTGGGGTGTTCAGAAAGGAAGAGAGATAAGAGACAATGAAAACTTTAATGAAAGTAGAATGTAATGTAGTTTATGAGTCCATGATGATGAATGAGAAAACATAATGGTAATGCATGGTCAAAAGATGAAAGATTCAGGTCCGTAATTTTGGCTGATTTTTAGATAGGGGGCTACAATGCATCATAGCTTAATGAAGTGGGGGTGGAAAGGTGGTGAGTGCAGTGAGGATGTGCAGGTTAGGGGAATCTTTTGAAAACAAGCACTGTTAAGGAATTTTGAGGCTGGTATAGAAAACATTGGAGCCCCACTCGCCCCCTCCAGAGATTACAATCCTGAGACTCATATAAGGAATTGAGTAATTTACCTTGAAATCAAGTGGTCATAGATATAGAACATTCTAAAGCGATGTTACTGTTCAGGATATCTTTATCATTGCAAGGTATAATTATAATATCATACCTCTGCACATTCTGTCAACATTTGCACGTGGCCTCACTTCTTCAATAAGGTCTATGGTGGCATTCTTGGAGAGGCGATACCTTTCAAGGAACTCATCAGACAAACACTGAAATGAGTTCCCACGATCTTTTGCTACCATCCGTGGAACCCTCGCTTCTAATAGTTGTTCCTCTTGGCGATGTTGTTCTTCCAGGATCTCTACTGCAGCTATGCCTAGAAATTTCAGTAAAGGTCATTAGTTGTTGTAGAATGATATTAATGAACAAGGCAACAGGGGTGAGATTTTCGTTTATAATAAATTTCAATGGCACTGACAATTAATTTCGTAAACTGTAAGGCTGTATCATATGGAGATAGTTGTCTCACAGGAAAACACAAATGAGAAGAGTGAAAAATTGCAGAATCAAAATGTAGCCAACAGAAAAACATCATCTTAATGCAATGGCGATATGTACCATGATATAGCTGTGAGGGCAAATGACTATATACATGAAGAATTCCACCTTAGCATTATGGAAAGTAACTTATTTCCCCAATGGATAACAACCCATTGCTCTCTCTCTCTCTCTCTCTCTCTCTCTCTCTCTCTCTCTCTCTCTCTGTGAGTGTTATAAGAGTTCCATTATACATTGAATGCATTTTGAGGTGCATGACTTATTAATAATATGTAGCGGGCGAGTCCCCGCTAAAATAGTTACCAGTGACTAATTAAGAAAATCGAGTGTGGCAGCACAGACTCAATTAGTGTATTTTCATTATCGCTGTCCTCGTCCCCCTGTGTCTTGTGCGTCTTCAACGTTTGTCTTTCTTGTTACTCGTTTATCTTTGACTGTCCGTCCATGTCCTCCTGTTGTCCACTTCTACACATTGTTTACTACACACACCAACACATAAATGCTACCTACACAGTACAACATTCACACACACGCATATATACACAAACATGCTTCCTATATGTCTAGTTTGTTCTCATGACCTGTGTATGTTTTTATGAATAAAGTAACCCTGACGGATATTGACTTGAAGGACGCATCCAGAAACGACGACGATGGCATTCCTCTGGTGTACCCTCGGCCAAAACTATTACTGCTGCAGCCGCCAGTATCGCGTCCTCACTCGACGACATTATGCTGGAGTCTTGGCTAACTCGTGTGGACACACCAGTCACGTTACCTCTGCTGCAAACATGATCGCAACATTACTGAGCTGTGTGTGCATACATCTGTATAAATACTGCTGCAAACTTGTCGGTAAACATGCTGCCTGAAGTGTTCACAACAGATGTTCGAGCACACGTGTGGACGCGTGTATGGCGTCATCGCTGTTGTTAACAAGTTCACAACATTACTGGACCATGTTTCCAAACAACTGTCCAAATACTGTTGCAAACATGCATCTAAACAGGCTCAAAACAGTGTTCACAACAGATGTTTGCGCACCGTGTGGACGCGCCTTTAGGCTACGCGTATTGAAACTTGGGACTTTTAGATTATCTTGGAGGCGGTATTACTTGCAGTTTCACGGTTTGGCGTTTGTTGTCTTGCATGTCATCTATTTACACGGGAGAGGGGGTGAGACACGGCCGAGAGCAGTTTTTTGACCAGGTGTCCAGTACTGCATCGTTAAGGAACCTTCCAAGTCTGCCTGCTCCGATGGGGAACAGATGGAGTCACCCTGGCCGTAGAAATTGTCCCAGGCGTTGAGGACCCCAACGTTAAGCTCCCTGCAAAGAGTTTATAAGCGGTTGTTAAGACTGAAGACCTTGCTGAAAAAGTCGCTCGCCGCCGACATCCGTGGAAGGATTCCTGAAATTACAATTTAGGGGATTTAGTCTTGTACTGCTGGATAGTCCTACGGTACTTATCCAGCAGTTCCTCGGACCTAGTCTTGGTGACGTTCGTACCTACGGGGAAAAAAAAAAAACGAAACTCATTAGAAGCCTTAACGGAGACCTGGTCGAGGGCAGCTGTGATGTCGTGAACTGCAGCTCCAGGATAACAATAATTACGCCTACGACGGGAGACTCTTCCATAGAATTCAACCACCTGGTGGCGAATCATAAGAGTCCCCAACCAGGAAAGTGCTCTGCTCCTCTTCCTCCTCTTCTAGTATAGCAAATCTGTTGAAGCAATGGGTAGGGTAAATGGCGCGGGAAACGGGTCTTGCTCCTCCTGTGAAACCTGCAGTGTCAGGTGAAGCTCTTCCACTCCCCTGTGGCGAGACACCTTCGGTTGATGGCGGGGCTTGAAGAGCAGGCGTGGCAGATGATGGGGCGTCAGTGGTAGAAGGTACGACGATGTTTGACTGGATAAAGTCCTGCAAGGTTTCAGCGGTACGAGTTAGTTCAGTTATCTTCTCCTGGACTGCTGTCAGCCTCTCATCTTGCTCAAGGAGTCTAGTTTCCATCTGCTGTCACATCAGGCAAATCTTGCAAACGGACGATCGTCTTGTGAAAACTTGTCCTGAAAAGTTCCCGGAGCACGATGAACCTTTCTTCAGCGCTATCTTGGAAAACAAAAGAAAGTAAAAGTGAATTGTTAGTTCTTAACGTCAGGTCAGGCGATCAGAGAGAGAGAGAGAGAGAGAGAGAGAGAGAGAGAGAGAGAGAGAGAGAGAGGATGGGTGGGTGAGTGAGTGAGTGGGTGGATGAGTGAGTGAGTGGGTGAATGGGTGGGTGGGCAAGTGAGTGAGTGAGTGAGTGGTTGGGAGGGTGGGCAAGTGGGTGGGTGAGTGAGTGAGTGAGTGGGTGAATGAATGAGTTAGTACGTGAGTGAGTGAGTGGTTGGGTGGTTCGTCCCTCCCTCCCACACCTGTCCCTCACCTTCCCTTTCCCCCTCTTCCTCCTCCCTCTCCTCATCAATTCTTCCCTCCCCCCCTTCATCCTCCCTTTCTCCTCCTCCTCCTCCTCCTCCCCCTCATCCTCATCCTCCCCCTCCTCCCCAACCCCCTCCTCTTCCTCTCCCGCTTCCTTCTCCTCTTCATCTTCCACCTCTTCCACAATTTCACCTCGTTCTTCACAGCAGGTCTCTCCCCTCCCCCCTTCACCCACCCCTCCTTCTGGTCCCTCTCCTGGCCGCCGGGTGCTTGTCATTGGTGATAATCCGGGTGCTTGTCATTGGTGATAGTCAGGTGCGTAATATTGACAGGTATTTTTGCTCCAAGGATAAGAACAGGACGAGGGTGTGTTTCCCAGGGGCAGGGGTGGGCCATATATCAGACAGGATTGAGGCGTGTATGGCAAGCGAGGGATCGAACCCCATTGTCTTTCTCAGCTGTGGCGGAAACGACGTTTCCGTGTGCCAAGCGAGGACCTTCTCCGGCGTTTTAGGGAATTATTAGGTAGGATAAGAGACGCTGATGGGTCGCCAGTAGTGTGTGGCGTCCTGCCAAAGAGGGGCGTTGGCGATGGATGGCTGTCCAGGGCGATAACAGTGAACAGCAGACTTGCTGAGCACTGCGAGCGCAATGGGTGGCTGTTCGTCGACAATTGGGACCTCTTCTTTGGCAACGACGCCCTCTACGCCCGTCACGGATTACACTTGACGTTCAAGGGTGTTGAGGCTCACCATACTCCCTTAAGCGAGCGCTTAGTAACCTGAGGGATTTTTTAGTATAGACGAGGGGAGGAGAAGTAATGAGAGAGGACATCTAGCTCATAATACAACCAGGCAACTTATAAGTAATTCTAGGGGAGTAACAGAGCGCGGGCTAAGAATCTTCTATACTAACAGCAGGAGCCTCAGAAACAAGATAGACTTACTAAGGGGTGAAGCTTGTTCAGAAAATTTTGACATAATAGCGATCACTGAGACATGGATAGACACTGCCAATATAAATTTTAGATCGGAATTTGAAATAACGGGTTATCAGATGTTTCACAAAGACAGAAGGGGCAGAAAGGGAGGTGGAGTTGAGCTATATGTTAAAGACTCACTTAAATGTTTAGTTAACAATTCAGTCAAAACTAAGATGGATTCAGAATCAGTTTGGGCGGACGTTTACAAAGGGAAAGAAAAACTAACTCTAGGAGTTCTGTACAGGCCACCCAACCTTAACAGGCAGGACACGAGTATGTTACTACAGGAGATTGGCAGGGCGAGTAGGAGTAAAAATGTCTGCGTAATGGGGGACTTTAATTATAGGAATATAGACTGGGAAGACCTGGGTCAAGGCGTGGCTTAGCAATAGGAAGCAAAGAGTGCAAATCAATGGTAAAAGATCTGACTGGGGATGTGTTACGAGTGGGGTCCCACAAGGTTCGGTATTAGATCCACTTTTGTTTATTATTTATATCAGTGACTTAGATACAGGAATGTATCTTAGTAGTGATGTCAGTAAGTTTGCAGATGATACCAAGATCGGTTGAGTAATTGAGTCGGATCAGGACGCTAGTATTCTCCAGGGTGAACTAAACAGATTGTATGACTGGGCGGATAAATGGCAGATGGAGTTCAATGTATGGAAGTGCAGTATTCTGAGTGTAGGTAGGAACAACCCCTCACATAATTATTGCTTAAATGACACTCTCATAAGCAGGTCTGGGTGCGAGAGGGATTTAGGGGTCTTAGTGAGCTCTGATCTCCGTCCAAGGGCACAATGCATTCAAGCTAGAAATCGAGCTAATAGGGTACTGGGATTTATTTCAAGGAGCGTAAGCAACAGAAGCCCCGAAGTCTTCCTCAAACTATATTTAGCGTTAGTTAGACCTCATCTTGACTATGCGGTTCAGTTCTGGTCACCTTACTATAGAATGGATATCAAAATGTTAGAATCGGTGCAGAGGAGGATGACTAAGATGATTCAGGGGTTGAGAAACTTGCCATACGAGGAAAGAGTGTGAGTGAGTTGATGAGTTGGTAAGTGAGTGAGTAAGTAAATATTTATTGCTCTTAAATATATATATATATATATATATATATATATATATATATATATATATATATATATATATATATATATATATATATATATATATATATATATATATATATATATATATATATATATATATATATATATATATATATATATATATATATATATATATATATATATATATATATATTATAGAATTATAGTTTAACAATTTCAGCAACAGTCTGTCAAGCCGAAGCTCCTGACAGACAGATGTTAATTAATAGAGAAGATGTTTTATTCCACCTTTAACACATCACAATAAATTTGACAAAAAAATACAACCTAACAATATATACATTACTTAGTGAGTAGTTTACTATATACAAAAATGTAGTGGTGCTAGGAGCTCTGTTGTAAATATTTTTTTATTTCTCTTTTAAATTTTGGGAGACTGCTTGTCGTGAGTAGTTATTTTATGTTTAGTGGCAAGCTGTAAAAGAGTTTAGGGCCAGTGCATAGTATGCTATTTTTATATAAAGATGTTTTAAACTGTGGACAAATCAGATCTACGTTATTGCTTCTATACTGGTGTAAATTATCAGCAAATTTAAATATTTTATTATCTGAAAATTTTGAAAACATTTTATATATCACACTGAAAACAAAACTTAGTCAAGCCGCCTCAACAATTAGTCTGGATGACTATTTTCGATTGGTCTTGGACCGTGTACTAATTGCTGACTAATTTGACCAGGCTAGACTAATCCTGAACCAATGAGTAACCCATGCATGTAATAATGAGAAGTATTCGTGTACTTTATCAAATTTCAAAATCTCCATTAAAGAAAAATATCGGACACAGAATCAAACCTACCTAAGAAAAAAATACACCTGAGATTTTTTTCTGAGATATGGCAATCTTGTTTAAGAATGACGGCCATGTGCTGGGCCAGATAGGTACACCGTATGTTAGGTGAGGGCAGCATAATGTATAATAAATACTGATCAGAGCATGTGTAGTGAGATTTTACCGAATCTTGTACATCATTCCAGACACCTTTGAGATTTTAGTGCACACTTCATCTATATGTAGCTTCCAATTTAAATTTTCGTCTATTCGCATCTCAAGAAATTTTGTGTGGCTAACCATACTTAATGTTTCGCCTTCTAACTGCAATGGAGGTAGTAGGTTCTGTATTGGTCGGTTTTGAAAAAGCTTACAAGTACGGTTTTGAAAAAGCTTACAAGTAGATTTACAGACGTTGAGTTTTAATTTATTAGATTTTATCCACTGATGGATTGGATTCAGTTTCGTTATAGCGCTTGAATGTAGGGAATTAATATATTTGTCAGCTAATATGAGACTAGTATCGTCTGCGTATATTATGTAATGAAATTTAGAGCTAGCACTTATATTATCATTAATGTAAACAAGGAAAAGAATTGGTCCTAGAATTGATCCCTGTGGTACACCTCTCGATATAAAATTAAATTGTGAATAGGTGTTGTTACAGAATAGTTTGTGATCTGTTACAAAGATAAGATAAGAAGTTGTAGCGGCATACCTCTTATCCCAACAAGTTTCAATTTCTCTAACAAAATACTATGGCTAAGTGAATCAAATGCTTTGGACAGATCAATAAAAATCCCAACCACATACATCTTTTCCTCAAAAAATTTGTAGACATTATTAACAAAATGGAGCACGGCAGTTCCTGTTGAACGATGTTTCCGAAAGCCATGCTGGTACTTAGTTGAGATTATTTTTTTCAAGATAGCTAAATAAACGGTAAGCAATGATTGGCCTGTAGTTGCTGATGTCACTTATATTACCTGATTTAAAGATGGGAATAACTTTAGCCTTCTTCAAATGTTCTGGAAATATACCAAGTTTTAGTGAAAGATTAATGATATAAGTTAGTGGGGTGGCCAATGCATCACATGAATGTTTTAATATTTTTGGTGAAATCTCATCATGGCCTGGCGTATTAAGGTCTTTTAAGTAACTTACTACTTCCCTGCTATTTGTTGGAGTAATGTACATTGAAAAACCGGGAGATTGATTTAAATAGCTCACGTAATTATTCACAGAAGTATTTAACACTGCCTTGACTGATAAAATATTAATTGAAAGTATCAGAGATGTTGGTACATAACGGGTCTAAAGATATTAAATGGTGGCTTTTGTTAGCTCTGCCTAGAAGGGAGCTAATAGTTTTCCAGTGGGATTTTGGGCTTCCTTGACTGCTTTTAAGTTTACTTTTGTAGTACTCATTTTTTGCTAACCTTAATATTTTCGTTAAATTGTTTCTATACTGTCTGTAAGTTTCCTTATACGCTAGGCCATTTATTTGCAAGTCTTGCTAATCAATTTTTTTCATTAATGTTCCATTTTAAGGCTGGAGTAATATATGGGCTTAGTTCTTGATTAATACTTGCGTATATTTTCTTTACAGGGAAGTGTTTCTGGAACAATGTACTGAATTCATGGAAAAATAAATCAAAGGATTCGTTTGGACAAGTACACTATAAGGGGCGTAGCCACATCTCCTACGCGGCTCCAAAAATGAGGATACTGTCATATCTCCTACACTTCAGCAGTCATAATTATCTCCTACACCAAAAATGATGCATACGGCATATCTCCTACACCAAAAATGATGCATACGGCATATTTCCTACACCAAAAATGATGCATACGGCATATTTCCTACACCAAAAATGATGCATACGGCATATTTCCTACACCAAAAAAGATGCATACGGCATATCTCCTACACCAAAAAAGATGCGTACGGCATAATTATCTCCTACACCAAAAATGATGCATACGGCATATCTCCTACACCAAAATGGTGCATACGGCATATCTCCTACACCAAAATGGTGCATACGGCATATCTCCTACACCAAAATGGTGCATACGGCATATCTCCTACACCAAAATGGTGCATACGGCATAATTATCTCCTACACCAAAAATGGTGCATACGGCATAATTATCTCCTACACCAAAATGGTGCATACGGCATATCTCCTACACCAAAATGGTGCATACGGCATATCTCCTACACCAAAATGGTACATACGGCATATCTCCTACACCAAAATGGTGCATACGGCATATCTCCTACACCAAAATGGTGCATACGGCATATCTCCTACACCAAAATGGTACATACAGCACATCTCCTACACCAAAAATGGTGCATACGGCATAATTATCTCCTACACCGAAAATGGTACATACAGCATATCTCCTACACCAAAAATGGTGCATACGGCATATCTCCTACACCAAAAATGGTGCATACGGCATAATTATCTCCTACACCAAAAATGGTACATACGGCATATCTCCTACACCAAAAATGGTACATACAGCATATCTCCTACACCAAAAATGGTGCATACAGCATATCTCCTACACCAAAAATGGTGCATACGGCATAATTATCTCCTACACCGAAAATGGTACATACAGCATATCTCCTACACCAAAAATGGTGCATACGGCATAATTATCTCCTACACCGAAAATGGTACATACAGCATATCTCCTACACCAAAAATGGTGCATACGGCATAATTATCTCCTACACCGAAAATGGTACATACAGCATATCTCCTACACCAAAAATGGTGCATACGGCATAATTATCTCCTACACCAAAAATGGTGCATACGGCATAATTATCTCCTACACCAAAAATGGTACATACAGCATATCTCCTACACCAAAAATGGTGCATACGGCATATCTCCTACACCAAAAATGGTACTTACAGCATATCTCCTACACCAAAAATGGTGCATACGGCATAATTATCTCCTACACCAAAATGGTACATACAGCACATCTCCTACACCAAAATGGTGCATACGGCATATCTCCTACACCAAAATGGTGCATACGGCATATCTCCTACACCAAAATGGTACATACGGCATAATTATCTCCTACACCAAAAATGGTGCATACGGCATAATTATCTCCTACACCAAAATGGTTCATACGGCACATCTCCTACACCAAAATGGTGCATGCGGCATATCTCCTACACCAAAAATGGTACATACAGCATATCTCCTACACCAAAAATGGTACATACAGCATATCTCCTACACCAAAAATGGTACATACAGCATATCTCCTACACCAAAAATGGTACATACAGCATATCTCCTACACCAAAATGGTACATACAGCATATCTCCTACACCAAAATGGTACATACAGCATATCTCCTACACCAAAATGGTACATACAGCATATCTCCTACACCAAAATGGTACATACGGCATATCTCCTACACCAAAATGGTACATACAGCATATCTCCTACACCAAAATGGTACATACAGCATATCTCCTACACCAAAATGGTACATACAGCATATCTCCTACACCAAAATGGTACATACGGCATATCTCCTACACCAAAATGGTACATACAGCATACCTCCTACACATAAATGGAGTACCCAGCGTTTCTCCTACACCGAAATGGTGTATACGGCATATCAGCTCCAGACTCCCCCCTTTACCACTTGTCATCTCGTCCATGTAGCTATCCACTTTATTCTTAAAACAAGCTATCGTCCCTGCATCATGTGATTGCCGAGTCTATTCCAATCCCCCACCACTCTATTACTAAACCAATCCCTGCCTATTTCCCCCCTAAATCTATATTTTTCTAATTAAAGTAAATTACTGCGTGTTCTATCCTGCTCTAGGTCATCCCTATACTGTCCAAACATCTTATGCAAAAGTTAACCAGCATCTTCACTCTTTCATCCCTTACACTGATAAACTCTGGAACAGCCTTCCTTCGTCTGCATTTCCTCCTGCCTATAACTTGACCTTCAAGAAGAGTGTATCAAGACACCTCTACTTTTGTCTGTTGTGGGAGTGGTGAGTAGCGGGGCTTTTTTTTTCTAGTACGCTTTGTTGCCCTTGAGCTGTCTCCTTTGTTTTAAAAAAATAATAAATAAAAAGATGTTGATCGCCAATGCTTCCAACACATATTGGTGCCATACCTACAAGTGGCTGGTGACCGTAAGTATATCAGTAACCTGCATGCATCTATGCCATTCCTATCACGGTGCATGGAGCAAGCTTCACATAACACTCACAGAGACAGCTCAATTATGGTTATATTTCAGACTCAGTTTATTGCTCAGTCTATTAGGTGCAGTGCTGTTAATATTGTCAGTGGTAGTAGTAGTACAATTAATGTATTTTTCATTGATTTACCAATATTTATATTATTAGTGTTTGAAAATTATAATACTAATATTAAGATAAACAAAAATCTCAGAAATATATTTATACTCCTTAATTATTATTGCTTTCCTTATTATTAATTCCTTCACTGTCTTGGCACTTTGACATCTAGTGCTTTTCCGTCTAACAGGCAAAATTGTGGTCTTTCTGAATGTGTATGTCCTAAGTCTTCATTGGTGTAACTAGCTATATAACATCAAAATCTGCATCCCTCTCCCTTCTCACCCAGTTGTCCCCGTACTTTCAGTATCCAAAGAATTTCAATTTACCTCTTGTAATCACTTAACTAATGCAGTCAATGAGTTTACAACTTCACATCATACCTCGTAACTCTTCCTTCAAGATCATAACATCACCTGACCTCTTAATTCCCTGGTGCACCAACAAACCCACGCGGCAATCCTCATCTCTATATTTTACCGTGAGGACATACTCTTTCCTTCCATGTTCCACTGTCGTATGTTATTCCACATTTAACACAACCACATCCCAACAGATCCGAACGCGTTTGGTATCATCCAAGAGAATGTGGCAGCTGAAGAGGAGAGTCCAAGAAAGAGGCCAAGGGTGAAGCTGAATGAAGACATTTAGCCACCCCCTGAGGCACGTGGCAGCATCCAGCCCTTCCTGTGCTGCAGAGGTGTGCTCCCCATTGCACTGCACCAGCTCCATGTACTGATTTTGGTATGAATAATACATCTAGTGTTTGTTGATTATTGTGTTATTAATATAATTATGACTTCACAAAATAGATCGTGCAATTCACTCAACACATGCCCTGCACAAAATCATTTTTAAGTGATTTCATGGTAGGATTTTCCTAACTCAACTTAGGCATCCCGGTAGAGTTGTAGAATTCCTTCATATGGCTGCTGATGTGTGTATCCTGAAATGACTGGATATTGATTGTCTTAACATTTTTTTGTCCATGATCACTGAACCAAGTTATGTCTTTAGGCAGAGATCCAAGAAAAAAAGTTTGGGGGGGGCGATATCAGGATTTTTGCGGGTAGAAGGAGCATTAGCAGTACCGATTAGCCATTCTCGGCAGTCCTGGTCTTGAAAAACTGGTGGACTGACCTGAATCAATGGGTATAACGGCCTGGACTTTGTGCCAAAGCATTCCTGGGCGGCCAGTGTTCCTCTTCGGATCCGAATGAGACGCCTGATCCCTCCGAGAAAAAGCATTGTATTAGCCGCAGCGCGCTTTTGAGCTAGTTTTCCTGTATTGCTCAGGACCATGGGGGGGGGGGATGTATATCTTATAATATATCTGTCCTTTACAGTCTGACGGTGCATCCTTCTAGGGTGTCAAGTTTTAGTAGCTACTCATGAGAAGTATTCCATAATGATCATTGATTTCCAGATGCTTTGCACTAAAAAAAAAGTGTCATTAAACCTGCCGCAAATAATAATCAGCTGTAGTCAACCCTTGCTTTAAAGAACCAATATGGAGGAAGGGGGTGATGTTATATCCAAAAAAAAATTACGTCTGAAGTATCCAACCCTTTTGTGTATAACAAACCTTGTATGTTACATGAACTTTAAAAGTTCACAATTTCCATATATGATTCTTTTTTCCTTGTATTTGATGATTAATCCTGACATGTATTTCCATTATCGGAAGGTAATATATAGGAACAAGACGACAATAATACACATTATAACAATGTATATATTATAGCCCAATGAGTGCACGAGATCATTTACCTCATCAGTGACGCCAAGTCCGGGAGTCCTTCCCTAAATTATTTGCCCGAATTTGTGATATCAAGTATAATAACTAATTTCAGAGACCATTTGCATCCATTTCTCACTTTGATTAAGAAATTGCCTCTCAACAGGGTGTGAACTTGATGGGGTTGGAGGAAACTCGACTCGGCCATCAAGCTCACCACAATATAGTAAGGAACCTCGTGCTCAGTGATAATTTATCCTCTAGTTACTGTTCAGTGTTGTTTTGACCACACCTTATGTGTTGGAAACATTACAGCTTAACAGCATACCTCACATCTCTGCATACAAATTGAGTTCAATATTTAACTGTTACACCAGTAGGCTACATATCTTTAAAAAAGTTTGTAAAAAGGTTGACATTTTGAATGACATACTGTATTTAAACTCTTTATAATGTTTATGTGGCTGTAGTACTGTTACGATTAGTCAAGTGATCAGCACATGGGTCTTATGTTCTTAATAGCATAGGTTCAAATTTTGCCATAGGCTGGCAATGGATAGTGCCAGTAGTGTCCACAGATACCTGCCTGTTTCTTGTTTATCCTGTTCCACTTTAAACCATGACTGGCCAATCTTTGAAGAGGTAGCATAACCTTGAAGTGCCACTAACAAACCTTTGTCCGTTCTTCTGATGTGATCCTTTTTTTTTTTTTTTTCCCGCCTATAGTGCTGGTAGGCTTTCTTCAGGGCCCTGGCGGTCGGCCCAGGCCTGTCATGGCGCAGGCAATTTTTTGAAGTGGCGGCATTTATTCTTGGCTCATGCTGCCCCCCGGAACTCATTCTTGATTCACTTGGACGGTTTCTTCTATAGTCCGGGTTGATGGGTGGTCTGCAGGACAGCATGAGGGTAGTCTTAGGCCACTTGGCGTTGACTGAAGAATCTCAGGTGGTAGCGTGGGGATTCGAACCCGCGTCGTCCAGCATGTGGTGAATGCAGGGCCCGCACGCTAACCACTCAGCCACCGCCTACCCCATTCACACCCAAACATGGCAAACCAGCACCCTAAAAAGAGGTCAAATGTCTCTGCTATTTGATATCCCCTCTTTAATCACATATTCAGACTTTTAAAAATACGATTCTACACGTGTTATTCTTAAAGGGATAGTCGTGAGTATCAGGGAAACGGAAGCTACAAGGAACAGTATTATTCTCTAAACTTAATGTATGCAAGGGAGACATGAGGCTGAACCATCCCACATCACCCACATTACACTGGACATGTGGAGGAGCTGGGGCAATCATTGAATTATGATCTGTGCTAATGTTCAAATGGTTTTAATAAGTAATAAGGATTAGTTTATTGAGTGAAGTGGCACATGGAGGAGACCACCAGTTTAATGGCTTAACATTGTTAAAAGGAAGAGTTAGTTAGCAGGCAGGGCTTGGGTATGACTAACATTTGAGAAACAGGGAATTTTTAGATTTTTAGTGTGGCAACACATTGACAAATGTTTTAGTATGGACTGAACATCAAAGATATATATGGAAAATCGGTGCTTGTAGATCTTGACATTATATCTGTCAAGAGTCTCCAGTTGTATCCTCTCCCCCATCTCTCCTGAAAATATTACTCTTGTCAGGTAATCTAAGTGAAGCCTTCCATTGAAGCTGGCGTGCAGACATAATGTCATTGCTTAGATTCACTGTCCTTATAGCAATGAAAATAATGCAATTACATGCACATATTTTATTATTTAGAATTGTGAGAAAAGTAGTGTGTAACTGTACTTTTAATATTTTTGTATGTATTTTCAGAAATGAAAAGTGAAAATTGCTGCACAAAACAGTCTGCCGTCTGCGCCGGGAGGCAAGGCAGCTCAAAGCCCAGGCTGTTACAACTCCTGGGCAGTTTTTGCCCAGAGCCAGCATTTTTTTAGATCCAATTGTGGTGGATTTTTTCTAAGGTCAGGTTCAACATGCTGCAAGATGCCAAGATCTAAGCCTAGTAGGAGATATGGGTTACAAGAGAGGAGGTTTGCTCTGGCCTTATACTATCAAAGTCCAAAAGCTAAAAGATTTCTAAGCAATTCACTTGCCTTCAGTTTCAACACTTCACTCATGACTCAGGGGTATTTCAGTAAATGTTGGCTGGAGCAAACAGACTCTGACAGCCCTGCAGCAAAGAGCACAGGCTTTGTCAAAAGAAGAGATACTTTGTGGGATTTGCCATTATTTA